>NC_088364.1:18880211-18890211 GCF_034508935.2 Berghia stephanieae
GATATATAGATAGATGGATATATTGATAGATAGCTCGATCGATATATATAGACATACCACGAGAGATAGATGAATTGATAGGTATAGATAGAATAGATAGAAAAAAAAGAAAGATAATTAGTTCACTGTCGCGATGGATGGATAGATAAATAGATAGATTGACAGAAAGATAGAAAGGATAGACAGAGAGACAGATTTATAGATAGATAGCAGATAGTTAAATAGCCAAATAAACAGACAGACGGATAGATAGATAGATAGATAGATAGATAGATAGATAGATAGATAGATAGATAGATAGATAGATAGATAGATAGATATACAAATAAATATATAGATAGATAAATAAATAAATAAATGGATAAAAAGATAGTTTGATAGTTCGATAGTCAGAAAGATAGTTCGATACATTGAAAGATAGATAGATATATAGATAGATAAATTGATAGATAGATAGTTAAAGGGATAGATTGATTGAAAGATACAAATGATAGACGAAAGAGAAGCATAAAATGAGGGATGGATAGATTGAAAGATAGATATGTAGATTGATATATATCAGATAGGTAGATAGGCAGACAAATAGACAAATCGCCTAACAGACAGACAGACAGACGGACGACAGACAGACAGATAGATAGATAGATAGATAGATAGATAGATAGATAGATATATAGAAAGATAAGCAGACTCACAGACAGATAGACAAACAAATAGATAGACAGAAAGATAGATAGATAGATTAAACAGATTCCTGCAAAACAGCTATTCGGGATGGACAAAGCAAGGGATATTTTTAATGTGTTGCTGATAGACACACAGAAGAAAAAAAATGACTCCCGTAACAAAGAGACAAGAAATAGAGAAGAGAATTTGTTGATAGAATGACAATAACAATAATACAAGGAATAATCTGAACAACTGGATAGAGAGTGAGAAGACCCCGGGGAGAAAGTGGGGTGGGGTGGGGGGGGGGGGGGGGGGTGTGAAGAGTGGGGGTTGGGGTGGTGGATGGGACTCATGAAAGCAACGAGCTGATTTATCGGCTGATGCCAGAAAACGGATACAACTCAAGGGGCATAACCCACATAATTTAACAGCGATTCGACAGCTATGATTTCCATAGCATTGAGCGGAATTTAAATAATCTTCTAGCGAGCTAGTCGCCTAACTAAATTATAATAATAATGCGTCTTGTAGAACATTGAATGAATCACTCTCTAGTTGGTGGGACATTATGATTTGTTTTTAACGTACATTAATTGTGTAATAATATTATTATTGTAATATCACAATGATATCTGTATTTTCTATTTATATACATCGACGTGTACATATTATTACAATATGTAGGTCTGACTACCTAACCCGATTATGAGCCTAGTTTAGCATTGTATTGGACAATATTTTGCGTCTCTTTTTGTTTTTGTTTTGATTTCCATTACAACAATGAGAACAATTATGAATGGTGGACGCCCTATGCTCCAGATGGAGATCTGTGGTGGACGCCTCATGCTCCAGATGGAGATTCTTGGTGGACGCCTCATGCTCCAGATGGAGATTCTTGGTGGACGCCTCATGCTCCAGATGGAGATTCTTGGTGGACGCCTCATGCTCCAGATGGAGATTCTTGGTGGACGCCTCATGCTCCAGATGGAGATTCTTGGTGAACGCCTCATGCTCCAGATGGAGATTCTTGGTGGACGCCTCATGCTCCAGATGGAGATTCTTGGTGGACGCCTCATGCTCCAGATGGAGATTGGTGGTGGACGCCTCATGCTCCAGATGGTAGACGCCTCATGCTCCAGATGGAGATTGGTGGTAGACGCCTCATGCTCCAGATGGAGATTCTTGGTGAACGCCTCATGCTCCAGATGGAGATTCTTGGTGGACGCCTCATGCTCCAGATGGAGATTCTTGGTGGACGCCTCGTGCTCCAGATGGAGATTGGTGGTGGACGCCTCATGCTCCAGATGGAGATTGGTGGTGGACGCCTCATGCTCCAGATGGAGATTGGTGGTGGACGCCTCATGCTCCAGATGGAGATTCTTGGTGGACGCATCATGCTCCAGATGGAGATTCTTGGTGGACGCCTCATGGTCCAGATGGAGATCTGTGGTGGACGTCTCATGCTCCAGATGGAGATTCTTGGTGGACGCCTCATGCTCCAGATGGAGATTCTTGGTGGACGCCTCATGCTCCAGATGGAGATTCTTGGTGGACGCCTCATGCTCCAGATGGAGTTTCTTGGTGGACGCCTCATGCTCCAGATGGAGATTGGTGGTAGACGCCTCATGCTCCAGATGGAGATCTGTGGTGGACGCCTCATGCTCCAGATGGAAATTCTTGGTGGACGCTCTATGCTCCAGATGGAGATTGGTGGTGGACGCCTCATGCTCCAGGTGGAGATTCTTGGTGGACGCCTCATGCTCCAGATGGAGATCTGTGGTGGACGCCTCATGCTCCAGATGGAGATTCTTGGTGGAAGCTCTATGCTCCAGATGGAGATTCTTGGTGGACGCCCATGCTCCAGATGGAGATTCTTGGTGGACGCTTCATGCTCCAGATAAAGATTCTTGGTGGACGCCTCATGCTCCAGATGGAGATTGATGGTGGACGCCTCATGCTCCAGATGGAGATTGATGGTGGACGCCTCATGCTCCAGATGGAGATTGGTGGTGGACGCCTCATGCTCCAGATGGAGATTCTTGGTGGACGCCTCATGCTCCAGATGGAGATTGGTGGTGGATGCTTCATGCTCCAGATGGAGATTCTTGGTGGACGCCTCATGCTCCAGATGGAGATTGGTGGTGGATGCCTCATGCTCCAGATGGAGATTGGTGGTGGACGCCTCATGTTCCAGATGGAGATTCTTGGTGGACGCCTCATGCTCCAGATGGAGATTCTTGGTGGACGCCCTATGCTCCAGATGGAGATTGGTGGTGGACGCCCTATGCTCCAGATGGAGTTAGAAGGAATAAGTAAGTAAGAGACCCAAAGTTGGTATTCCGTAACCTTTTAGTTGTAAATAATATACTTTTACTGTCATGTGCGGCTATATGTGGTCTTGTGGTATGACACTCGCTTTCGAGCATCGCTCGGCGCATAGTTGAGTCCTTTGAAAAGGCTTTTTACTCACATTCTCTCACCGTACTAAGATGTGAAATGAGTACCTGGCCGTTAACAACTTTGTATCTGTCGGGGAAAAAAATTGTAATATCGCCTAACAGGCGTCATGCCACGTCCTACATGTTAAGCGTGAAGCGCTTTGAGCACGTTTCGTGGATATTGCCCTATATAACAAGCTCAAGTATTCAAAAAAATATATTCATCCCGAGATAATACAGTCTTGAGACGACAATTCAATTGGTAGAGCTTTCGCTTCACATTCAAAGGGACCGAAATAACCGGTAGATTTTTGACCAATCAAAACACATAATTTGTGACACACCCTCACACGTGCTCGGACAAACATAGTGGGTTGTTTATAAATAGTAACGTGAATAAAATCGACCTCTCTCTGATCATTGCTAATGTTTTTATACCGCAAGATGGGTGACTAGTTATCACACGAATTTCTCGATCAGATTATGAACGTAAATTTACACATAGTTTTCTATGTTACTTCTATTGATCAAGTGGTAGAACAGTGGGTATTTTATTTAAACACATACCATAAATAGTAAAACCTATGCAGTTTGCTGTGTCTACCAATCACTGACACAGTTTACTATGACGATTGTCCGAGAGGCGTGGTTATCTACCGGTCTATTCCGGGTGCAGTCCAGATTATTTTTTTTCTGTCCACCCAGCAATGATTGGGTAGATGGGTCTGTTAGATCTGCGTCGTATCCAAAGAGTAACAAGCAATTGCTATTGTCCGTTTCACGCTCTAGAAACCGGGATAAACACACGGCTCCATGGGCCTAACGGCTCTGAAGGACTACTTTAGATCATGATGTGTGAAAGTAACGATAAGATTACAAAGTGTCCACATATCGACATAGTAATGATGTTATATAACAGCTCCTTCACCAGTTAACTGCCGTAATCTAGAAAGACACGCATTTAAAATTTTGGCCAGAAAACTTATCCTTCAAAATTGGATCGATTTACATTTAAATTAAATTTAAAGTCTTTCAAACCTGGGACACCTCGCGAGGTATTCTTTAGTCTCAGGTTTGAGAGTTTTTGCCAAGGTGAGGATTATTTAAATCGATCGAGAATTTGAAGGCCGAGTTTTCTGGCCAAATTTTTAAATACTTGTCTTTCCAGAGTACGGCAGTTAATTAGTGAATTTTGGCTACATTATTTGAGCTTGAGCTGGAGCTGTTTTTATATAGCGCAATATCCACTAAACGTGCTCAAAGCGCTTTACAGGGAGTTCCTGACCAACAGCAACTCGTAACAAGTAGAACGAGACATGACGCCTATTAGGCGATATTACGACAGAGACAACGTTCTTAACGACTAGGTACTCATTTTACACCCGAGTATGGTGAGAAATGTGAGTAAAGAGCATTTTCCAAGGACTCAACAATGCTCCAAGCTAGGTTCGAACCCAGGACCTTCCGACCCGAAAGCGAGTGTCCCACTAAACCACATAGCCGCACATTATCCCCGTCGTGACGTCAATGTTTTGTTTCTATTGTCGTGAGCACTGATTTGAACCCAAGGACACGGGCGTAATCATTTCAATTATTTACAATTATTACAGACAATTTCAAACGTTTTAGAATTTCGTAATTCACACCAAAATACAACGATAACAATAGCAGTAACAATAACTACTAAACAATTACAATATTAGGAATCTCAAACTCCTGAATTTGAAATTTCTAACAAGTTTCCAATGCTAATCTTTTTTTTTTTTTACAATAACTAGAGAAATAAAGGCTATTACGAAGAGACTCTCTCATCTATTTTAATTATTATACTGCTATGTTATGGAAATTAACATAGGTCGAGAGGAAACTTTTCAGCCACCAACGATCAAAATCGGTCCGGTTGTAAAGATTGTAAGTGCGCGCAAATGAATCCGGCAACTGGGTGGCCAGATGGCGATTTCCAAGGCCAAGGTCAATTTAAGGATCGATCATTACATTAACTATTTGAGTCAACGGGTTATAGAGTTACCCTAAATAAAAAAAAAACAAAAAAAAAAAAAAAAAAAAAAAAAAAGAAAAAAGAAAAAAAAAAAAAAAAAAAAGAAAAAGAAAAGAAAACAAGTAAAGGTTTGCAAAGTTACTCGCATACCAAGCTGCAAAAAATAGTGTTATGATTTATTTTTTTTAGATTGCCAGGAAAAAAAGGATTCGTAGTCAATAATTTATGTGTGGAGTTCCAGGTATCACAATCTTGACTGGAAAGCGAGACTTTTCTGACAAAATAATATGGTAATTTGTGAGAATGCAACCCAGGTAATATAGTCAATTGACTGGAAAGTGAAAGGCCTCTGAATCAAGTAATTCATGCGTGTAGATTCAAGTTGGACAGATCGTGGCATCAGATTCTAGAAAGAATGATTCGATATGCTTGATGCCATTCCTCTCCAATCATTTATTCATCAGTCCAAAACAATAGATTTCACACTGATTATTATAACATTGTCTATTGATGAAAGCTGGTTTTGGTCTAACAAAGACACAATGGTATGTGCGGGTGTGAGGGGTTACTATAGATAGAACGAAGATGACGTCACTTAGGTCTTAGTTATTGTTTTTTGTCATCCATGTTTGTGAGTAATTCCCAGCAGACTATAAACGTTCAAGGTGACACACATTTTTGTTTGTTGGTCCTTTATACACCGGATGGCAATGTTGTGAGTTTCCTAGCCAAGCGCACACTATCTATAGCTTTGTTAAAACACTCGACTCATTGGGTGTTGTCGCTTGCCGAGTTGGTTGATTAAAACCAAAATACAAGTCTTATGACTCCCCCACGGACACGGGATTGGAGGGGTGGGGGTGTAGAGACGACCTTACTTATTGCTCTTTGATAATCTCCAATTCACCGTTCACGGTCTGAAGAGAGGAATTCAGATTTAACAAATATTTGTTTATGGTATACAAAAACAAACGTAAAAACAAAACGAACAAACAAAACAAAACAAAACAACAACAACGTTACATCACCTACGACATATTTTGTCCTTATAGATAGTATGCAGATGACGTCACTCAGGCCTTTGTTATTGTTTTTGCCATCCGCGTTTGTGAGTTGTTCTCACTAAACTGTATTAACCAGACTATAACAGTTCATGGTTACACAGAGTTTGTGTGTTGGTCCGGTATACTTCCGGATGGCAATGTTGTGAACTCCTTGGCCAAGCGCATTCTATCTATACAAATCTAATCTAGATAAGGTCTGACAACGTTTGAATCAGAAGAAAAGACTTCGCATCAGAATTGGTGCAGTAGTAACTGAGGCACCACATTCTGATGGCAGCTGGAGATTTCGTTGAAAGCATCAACTAATTCATCACATTCTTTGACTGGAAATCGAAAGTTTTCTAACAGACTATGGTAGTTTTACTTAAATAAGCCGAGGTATTAGAGTCTGTTGACTGAAAAGCGGAAAGTCTTTTATTACAGTAATTCTATTGTGCGATTCAAGATGGAAAGATCGTGACATTAGATTCTAGAATGAACGATTCGATATGCTTGATGCCATTCCTCTCCAATCATTTATTCATCAATCCAATACAATAGATTTAACACTGATTATTATAATATTGTCTATTGATGAAAGCTGGTTTTGGTCTAACAAAGACACAATGGCATGTACGATAGATTAGTTGTTAAAACACTCGACTCATTGGGTAAAGGGAACGATTTTGCTTACAGAGTTAATACTCTTCAACAGTCGTAACGTCACTTCCTTCCTAATGACGCATGGTAACTTAATAACACTGGCTCTAAACTATCGGAACAATGGCGGACGCCCGTATGAAATATTTCTCCGGCGAGCATAAAGGGTATCCAGAGAAGAAAAAAAACCCACATAAATTTGATCATGTTTTGACTTTTACACATTCTGATCACAAGGCATATGAAAAGTTCTAGCCAGCATTAAAAATAAAAAGTAATGATTTTCTTTGTTTAGAACCAAGATGGCCGCCGTTGCCGGGCGGCGTGACATCAGACTACTGAATCGTATTGTTTAACTCTTTTTGTTTAACTCTTTCCTTACCGACGATATTCAGTATTATCCCAAAAATGGCAGGCTTACCCAGGAGAAAAAATGAGTTTTTAAACTCAAACAATCTCTCTACAAAACAACTTTATATTCTTATTAATTAAACAAAGATCATTCTTCAAAGTTTGTGATGTACAAAATAAATCTGAATAAGTAAAATGTATATTGTGTCGTAATAAATGTGACGATTTTAATGCAGATGGTAAGGAGAGGGTTAAAACCAAAAAAAAATTGGACTCTCCAATGGACAACGGATTAGGTGGTGTGGGTGGTGTGAAGAAAGCCTGACCTGTCGCTCTTCCAACAATCACCGACAGTAGTCTTCAAGAACGGTAGTCAAATGGAGTGGAAGCTTCGATTTGATTCACGAAGGCAGAAAAAAATTGGACGTTTCGGGTTTCTCCTTTGTCAACAAATCACGAAGAATGAAACACTAAAGACGATCGTTTCTTTCATTCATCGTGTTTTGATGACAGAGGGGAACCCGAAACGTCCACGGTATACGTCTTCCTTAATCAACTTGAAGTTTCCATTTGATTTGACCTTAGTTAGTTATTATCCGGTAGTGTTAAATAGGAATTCAGAATATAATTTTATATAATCGTGTATATAATTGTGTATACACACAATTTTATCCATATTATACAAATCTATTTTGGCGATTAACAACGTTTGAAACAAAAGAAAAGACATCACATCAAAATTGGTGACTGCAACCGAGGCATTATATTCTAATGTCCAATAGTTATATAGTTATACAACTTTTTTATATTGAACCTGTAAAACTAAATGAGGCATCAATGTCTGTTGACTGAGAAGCGAAACGTCCCAAAATTAGGTAAGGCCTGTGTGTTGCTTTAATGAACAACTTTCAGAGTATCACACGGTCTTTTGCCTAAGTGAAAAAAAGTTCCAGAGCATATGTCTCGTACTTTCTTTTTCTTCTTCCTTTCCCCTCATATTGTATTCATGTTTGAATGTCTTGTTGGTGAAGGAATGCCGTTGTCTTCATCAGCTCCTTCAGTGGCCCATACAGTTTGTTCTGAGAGGTGTGATGCCAGGCCAAAAATCTTCTCTTGCTATTGTATACTTTGGTCAGTTTGGTGTGTATGGTGGGTGTCTTCTTCGCCCTGACCACAATCACGCAATCCATGAAAACGCGAGCTTTTATATAGAGCAATATCTACTAAACGTGCTCAGAGCGCTTTATAAAGGGGTCCCTGACCAACAGCAACACGTAACAGGTAGAACGATACATGACACCTGTTAGGCAATAATACGATTTTTTTCCCCGACCAAGTCAACGCTGTTAACGGCCAGGTACTCATTTTATACCCGAGTACGGTGAGAGAATTTGAGTAAAGGGCCTTTTCCAATGACTCAACTATGCGCAGAGCGAGGCTCAAACTCATGACCTTCCGATTCGAAAGAGAGTGTCATACCAGTAATAGACCACATAGCCGCACAATCCGTGCCTGTTTCTCATGTCTTTTAATTCCAAATGAAATAAAATAATAAAATAATAATAAAGAAGCCGAGGTATCACTGTCAATTGACAGTAAAGAGAAAGGTATCTGACCCAAGTAATGTTATATATTATGTAGATTAAAGATGGGAATAGCGTGAGTGATATCAGATTTCAGAATGATTTGTTTGGTGAGATTGCTCTCCGTTCTTTTATTCATCACTGCCTAACACTGATAGGGAACCAAGAGGGGGCCTCAACTGGTCGAGCGTTGGACTGTCATACGCGAAATATCCAAGTTCGATTTGGCTTCAACATTTATGCAAGGCCTCCTGTGTGGCATTGTTGCATGACACTTGTCTTTAGATCGGAAGGTCCTGGGTTCGGGTCGGGTCCCGCACTGAGCGGCGCATAGTTGAGTCCTTGGAAAAGGCTCTTTACTCACATTCTCTCACTAAACTCAGCTGTAAAATGATTACATGGCCGTTACAGCTGTTATCTGTCGGAAAAAAATGTAATATCGCCTAACAGGTGTCATGCTTTGTCCTACATGTTGCTGTTGGCTTGGACCCCTTTATAAAGCGCTTTGAGCACATTTTATGGATATTTCACTGTTATAAATGCTTATAATTTTTGTTTTGTTTCATACACACCCTTTCAGATTCTTTCATCTAACACAAAAACTTACTGTGACTTTTCACCCCAGCCTCCGCTACCTGCGCGGTCATAGCTGCATAACACGATCAACTTAATTTCAATGAATGATAACAAAACAAAAACAAATAATAATAAAATAAAAATAACATCGATTCGACATTTAAAAAAATAATAATAATAAAAAAAAGTAACAACAATCATAACAATAAAACATAATGATTTCAATCCCAATGATTAGTAAATACAACCTCGATATCAGACATATATCGATTCAGACGTCCGTGCATTGTAACAATTCACAACTGCAGCGATAACAACAACAACAACAACAACAACAACAACAACAACAACAACAATAACACCAATTACAAAAACCACCAACAATATAAATAAACTAATGAAAATCAATTATTTTATTTGATATTGCACAATAAATGATATTAGTTACATTAAGGGCCGATATGAAAAAAAAAAAAAATGAAAAAATCCAAATAAAACGGAATATTGAAAAAAAAATTGCTAATGATCTCGTCGGCTTGCGCAACTTTACCAAAACACGGATAGAACACTTTAAAAAAATTGTGACCAGAAAATATTTACTTCATATTAATCATAATGATCGAGGGTCCCGATAGCTCAGTTGGTAGAGCACTCGTTTCACACGCAAAGGGACCAAGATCG
>NC_088364.1:18895211-18912711 GCF_034508935.2 Berghia stephanieae
TTCACCCTGGGTCTCCTGATATGACACTCGCCTTCGATCGGAAGGTCTTAGGTTCGAGTTCCGCTCTGAGCGGCGCATAGTTGAGTCCTTGGAAGAGGCTCTTCACTCACATTCTCTCATCTTACTCAGGTGTAAAATGAGTACCATCGTTAATATAATTGTCTTTGTCCTGAAAAAAAAAAAGTAATATCGCCTGACAAGTGTCATGTCTCGTCCTATACCTATGTTAAAAGCTGCTGTTGGCCAGGGACCCCTTATAAAGCGCTTTGAGCACGTTAAGTGGATATTGCGCTATATAAACGCTCTTTTGTACTTCTTATGTTTTGTCCTTTAATTATTCAGATAAAGAGGAAATCACTGAGTTGTCTTCTTTGAACTAAAGATCAAGTTTTTCTTTTACATATCAGGTAATTGGATAGTATGATGTCACGTCCGCCCAGCAACGAGCAGCTTGGTTCTAAACAAAGAAAATCGGTACTTTTTATTGTTCATGCTGGCTAGAACTTTTTCATATGTCATGTGATCAGAATGTATAAAAGTCAAATCATGACCAGATTTATATAATGTTTTTCTCCTCTGGATACACTTTTATGCTCCTCGGAGAAGTATTTCCATTTTCCGATAGCTTAGAACCAGTTACTCAGTTACTTTGCGTCATTACAAAGGAAGTTACGTCACGACTGTAGAAGCCTATTCTAAGGAATTCAGAAGATCTCAAGAGAGTGGTTAACTCATTTTTTCTGGGTGGGGTCCTTTGACCTCCCATGGTGGGCAGGAGGTCACGCTGTATTTTCTATCCCTTTCTATCTGTTTTCCGAGTTGCTTTATGTCTTTGTCTTGGAATGGGATTATTTCGTTTTGTCCCAGCCCTGGCTGGAGTACTTGACTGGAAGGGAAGCAGTCAAATGTATAGTTACAGTTTTCGGATATGTTATGGATTGTTAGTTATGCATTCTGTAAACATCCGAGTGTGTTCCTCTCAGGAGTGCGATCCTGTTCTGGTTTCTGGATGAGACTTTAAGGTGATCTCAAACTAGGTAAACTGACAGTATGCTATTGAAATCTACATCTGTTCCCTATTTGAACCAATTTCAACCTTTGCCTTACTTTTTCTTGGGTGTTTTGATTGTAAATCTAGAATATTTTGACTATTCCATTTTCTTCTTTTTTACTTTCGCGGATATGACTTTTATGTGCTGCAAGTGCAGTAAAACCCTTAAATACACACATAAAAACAACCCATTTTCTGCCTGGATGTCAGGAGGTTTTGAACGTCATACCTCATCATATTGCTGACGACTTCAATTGGATTCAATAGCCTGATGTCACGTACGCCCAGCAACCAGCAGCTTGGTTTTAAACAAAGAAAATCGGTACTTTTTATTCTTCATGCTGTCTAGAACTTTTTCACATGTCATATGGTCAGAATGTATAAAAGTCAAAACATGATCAGATTTATATAATGTTTTTCTCCTCTGGATACACTTTTATGCTCGTAGGAGAAGTATTTCATAAGGGCGTCCGCCATTGTTCCGATAGTTTAGAACTAGTTACTAAGTTACTATGTATCATTACGAGGGAAGTGACTTCACAAACAAGCTCTCTACAAAGCAACTTTGTATTCTTATCAATAAAACAATGATCATTCTTCAAAGTTTGTGATGTACAAAATAAATATGAATAAAAAACAAACAAACAAACAGACAAACAAAAATAAAAAACAAAGACCTGAGTGACGTCAACCTCATTGTATCAATAATATCAGGTACAACAACCCACTCACAATGAAAACAATCACCAGCCCCACCACCACCAGCCCCATTACAACCACCACGAGCACAACAAATAACATCATTACAACGACACCTTCTTTTACGATGGTTATTATAACATGAATACACACATCAATATCAGTAGTAATCACTGCAAGTTCGTTGACATGGCGTTCATTGTGGTAAAAATAACTCTTTTATTGCTTGTTGTTTTCGTCAGAACTCAATTCGTGCCTTTTTTAAATTCTCTCCTTGCCGATGATTTTCAGTATTTTCCCCAAAATTGCAGGCTTATCCGCAGAAAAATTGAATTTTTTAAAACTCAATCAAGCTCTCTACAAAGCAACTTTATGTTCTTATCAATATAACAAAGATCATTCTTCCAAGTTTGTGATGCACAAAATAGATAAATCTGAATAAGAAAAATGTGAATTGTGTCGTAAGAAATGTGACGATTTTGCTGTAGGTGGTAAGGACAGGGTCAATGATCACTCACTCTCTCACTGCTCGTTCTACGTATATATATATTTTTAAAGTAATAAAGGCAGTATCCGTGACATGTACGTACAAATGCAGGTCTGACATCCGAAGACACTTATGAACCAAGTTTAACATTGTTGTAATGGACAAGATTTTGAGTCATGATTTTTTTTTTTGAGATTTCCATTGCAACACAATGAGCCCATAAGGGATTGGGTTATCAGACCTACAAATACGTACACATCGGCATAAGTATCCTAATGGCTGAATAATGAACATTAACAAACACACAAACAACAACAACAACAACAACAACAAAATAATAATAATAATAATAATAATAATAATAATAATAATAATAATAATAATAATAATAATAATAATAATAATAATAATAATAATAATAACAATAATAATAATAATAATAACAATAATAATAATAATAATAATAATAATAATAATAATAATAATAATAATAATAATAATAATAATAATAATAAAAATAAATATAATATGTTACAGTGAAT
The DNA here is from genome assembly GCF_034508935.2 of Berghia stephanieae. NCBI lineage: Eukaryota > Metazoa > Mollusca > Gastropoda > Nudibranchia > Aeolidiidae > Berghia > Berghia stephanieae. Next base: position 18,897,991 of record NC_088364.1, read on the forward strand.
GACATTATCAGTCGAATGGTGAAAAGGTTTGAACTGAGATATTGCCAAGTCTAGTGAGAAGGTCAAATTTGATCAAAAATGAGTTCTTGTCATATATGATTAAATCAACCCTTTTTGTACATCTTCGGGAAATATCAAAGCTTAATTTCACTTCTAAAAAAAGTATGAAATTTGAGAAAAGTTGCTGGATACCTTTCCCATACATCTGACCATAACTTCATGAAAAATCACCCGATTTACTTCAAATAAAGATTAAAATGCTTTGGTGAGCATATTCTTTCATAAAATGCAAAAAATGCAAATCCAAAATTTTCACCTTAAAACTGATTGTGTCATGCTCTGTCACATATAACAGCTTAAAAAATGGAACACATTGCCAAACACGGAACGTTTCGGGCTCGAAACCCTTCTTCAGCCAACAACAACAAAAAAAACCCAATTAAATCATAAATATACATTAAGAAATTAAGGAGCAGGCACCGGTGTACGATAAAGATCTGAACAAGTGTGTATGAATAGTTCCATACAAATCAAGAAAGAAAAATGCAAGAAAAAAAAAAAAACATCCCAAAAAATCAGTCTATCTCGACTGGGTCATGGTAAGTAATGGTAGCACGTCTGACCGGTAATCAGAAGGTCTGAGGTTCGATCCCCAGTCGAGGTAGACTTGATTTCTTGTGTATTTTTTTTCTCTTGTATTTTTCTTTCTTGTTTTGTCTGTCACCTTTCATACACACTTAAACAGATCATTAAACACACATTACTTACAAACCCAGGCCGTCTAACACTTAAAAAAAAAAGAGCATTGTATTTCTGTTTTAATTGTTTGTTTTTTGGATACACCAGCCCTGTCCCGACTGAGTTCGACCCTCAGACCTTCACATTATCGTCGGATGTGCTACCTACCATTACACTAATAGGGACTTTATCCTTCAAAAAAAGCTGATGACGATGAATGAGTCACACTTGGAGGTGTGAAGACCATACGACACTACTACTACTACTACTGTCCTTCAAAAGAGTATAGATAGAATGAAGTTGACGTCACTCAGGCCTTTGTGATTTTTAAAATTTTGCCATCCGTGTTTATGAGTAATTCTCACTAAACTGTATTAACCAGACTATATATAATCGTTCAAGGTTACACATAGGTTGTGTGTTGGCCAGATATACTTCCGGATGGCAATGTTGTGAGCTTCTTAGCCAAGCGCATACTATCTATACTGTGATCCTCGCCTGCATCAGAATTTTTACAAATATAACTCGGATACGACAATCACAAAGACATTGGGAGTAAAAAAAATGAAAACAAACCAACAACAACAACAACAACAACAACAACAACAACAACAACAACAACAAAAAAAGCACACCCCCCCCCCAATAAAAACCAACAAGAAATAAAACAAACAAACAAAAAAAAAACATTAAAAGAAAAACCCCAAAATACAAAAACAAAACAAAACAAAACAAAGAAAAATTAAACTAAAAAAAACTTGGGCTTTTATATCGAGCAATATCCTCGCTAAACGTGCTCAAAGCGCTTTACGAGGGGTCCCTCGCCAACACTATAACTTAACATGCTCCATTTTGATATTTTTGAAAATGTCAAAGCCGGTTCAAGGGGTGCGGGAAAGCGGGGGGGGGGGGGGGGGGGGGGGGGGGGGGGGGGGGTGGGAGTGAAGGGGAGGGAAGGGGAGGGGAGAAGGAAAATACTAAATGATTAAAATATTATCATTCAGACAAATTTCAGACAATTTGAAAGAAAAACTTTCTCTAAAGTTTTCTAAAGCCACACGACCTAGGGAATTGGATTCAACAGTCATGACGTCACTTACCTCGTAATGACGCATAGTAACTAATTAACTGGCTCTAAGCTATCGGAACAATGGCGGAAATATGAAATATTTCTCCGACGGGCATAAAAGTGTATCCAGAGGAGAAAAACATTATAAATATGATCATGTTTTGACTTTTATACATTCTGATTACATGACATATAAAAAGTTCTAACCAGCATGAAGAATAAAAAGTATCAGTTTTCTTTGTTTAGAACCAAGCTGCTCGCCGTTGATGGGCGACGTGACATCAGACTATTGAATCCAATTGGAGTATATCTATTCCTGCATCTATAGATAGTATGCGCTTGGCTAAGAAGCTCACAACATAGCCATACGGAAGTATATTGGACCAACACACAAAACTCTGTGTAACCTTGAACGTTTATATTCTGAGTAATACAGTTAAGTGAGAATTACTCATAAGCGTGGATGGCAAAAAACAATGACAAAGACCAGAATGACGTCAAATTCATTCTATCTATCCCTGCTTCTATAGATGAAACGAAGTTGACGGCACTCAGGTCTTTGTTATTGTTTTTATTGTCATCTACCTTTATGAGTAATTCTCACTAAACTGTATTAACCAGAAAAGACTCGTTCAAGGTTACACATAGTTTTGTGTGTTGGTCCATTATATTTCCAGATTGCAATATTGTGAGTTTCTTAGCCAAGTGCATAATATTATCTGAAGCGTTAAACTGAAAGTAGCTAACATGCATAGATGGAATCTGAGAAAATCAGATGCATGCAGTCATTGCCAAGGAGGCCCTGAGACAATGGACCACATCGTCATCCACTGCCCAGTGACAAGCCTATCAGGAGGATACGAGACAGCCTATAAGGCAGGAAAAGAATTTGAAGAATGGATTAAAGGATTCAAAATAGAGGTGCAGCCATTCGATACTACTACTGAAAGTAGCAATTGCTATTTGTCTCCCTTTTGATAGGACACTTGTCTATCACAAAACCAAGGAATTTACCCAATGGAAACCGTACGGTGCTCTTATTGGCTAACCAACCAGCGGCCTCGATGAGAAAAATATCCGCCATTTTGATGTTGGCTGGGAATCGCGTTACTATAGTAAACAAGCGCTGATCGGCCGTTCATGAAAACAAGTTGCTGCTCGCTCGTTTAACTCAAAATTATTCAAAACGATCTCTCTAAAATGATATAAATGTGACTTCTTAAGGTTTTCTTCACGGTCAAAACCACACAACATTCTATTAATGATTACGTCCGAGGCAAAAAAGGAATATTGACAGGTCGACCAAGAGTTGAACTCGTGAGACGACAAACATTAATGCGAAGTGTAGCGAGAGTCAAGCTATTGTTTGTCTTGTCCTATTCTATATAGAGAAAAGGATAAATAGTATAGCCTCGTGTGTGAGTGGTTGCGTGTCATAGTCTTGTTTTAAAATTGTTTCTGTTGTTTATGTGTGTAGTGATGACTCTCTCACACTCAATTTCAATGCCGAAAGAGGAATTCCCGCACACAAGAAAGGGGAATTGGGGTGGTATTTGGCATACATATTGTATAGTATCTAGTTCTAAATAGATAACTGATTAGAATTATATTATGATATATAAACACAATGCCAAATACAATTCAAAGTTTCCTTATTTCAAATGAAGTAAAGCTCCAAAACCTAATGGTAGTGATTGTAGTACTGAGTGTTAGTGAGGTGATGTGGTGTTGGTGGTGGTTGTAGTTGTAGTAGTAATAGTGATGATGATGTGGTGGTGGTGATGATTGTAATTGTAGTAGTAGTGGTAGTGGTGATGATGTGGTGGTGGTTGTAGTAGTAGTGGTCGTGATGATGATGTGGTGGTGGTGTTTGTAGTAGTAGTGGTAATGATGCGGCTATGTGGTCTAGTAGTATGACACTCGCTTCCGGATCGGAAGGTCCTGGGTTCGAACCTCGCGCTCGGCGCATAGTTGAGTCCTTGGAAAAGGCTCTTTACTCACATTCTCTCACCGTACTCAGGTGTAAAATGAGTACCTGGCCGTTAACAGAGTTGTCTTTGTCCGAAAAATTGTAATATCGCCTAACAGGCGTCATGTCCCGTCCTACATGTTAAATGTTGACCAGGGACCCCTTGTAAAGCGCTTTGAGCACATTTAGTAGATATTGCACTATATAAAGCTCAATTTTTAAAAAAAAATTTCAATGATGATGATATGGTGGTGGTAGTTGCAGTAGTAGTAGTGGTAGTGATGATAATGTGGTGGTGGTTGTAGTTGTAGTAGTAGTGATAGTGATGATGATGTGGTGGTGGTTGTAGTAGTAGTGGTAGTGATGATGATGTGGTTATGGTGGTTGTAGTAGTAGTTGTAATGGTGATGATATGGTGGTAGTGGTGGTTGCAGTAGTAGTGGTAATGGTAATGATATGATGGTAGTGGTGGTTGTAGTAGTAGTAGTGGTAATGGTAATGATATGGTGGTGGTTGTAGTAGTAGTGGTAGTGATGCTATTGTGGTGGTGGTTGTAGTAGTTGAGGTAGTGATGCTATTGTGGTGGTGGTTGTAGTAGTAGTGGTGGTGGTGGTTGTGGTAGTAGTGGTAATGATGATGATATGGTGGTGGTGGTTGCAGTAGTAGTGGTAGTGATGACGATGTGGTTGTGGTGATTGTAGTAGTGGTAGTGATGATGATGTGCTGGTGGTGGTGTAGTAGTAGTGGTAGTGATAATGATGTGGGGCTGGTGGTTGTAGTAGTAGTAGTGTTAGTGATGATATTGTGGTGGTGGTTGTAGTAGTAGATGATGTGGTGGTTGGAAAACACATTACAGGTTATTTTAATACATGATTACACACATTCTATAACTTCATTTTTTTTGACAGCTTCGTTGTGCCATAAATATACGCAACAGTTCTGAAACATTTTATTGTGGATTTTGATATTGTTTGTTGTTTTTCTTGTGTCGTTATGTTGACATAGATACCGAATGAATGGTAATTACTACATTCTCAGCCAACAACAAAATGGCGCTGAATGCTTTCATTGGTGGACACTTTTTAGGCTTCGTACGTATTCTCATTCGTTTAATTCTATCAACAAAACAAAGTAATTTCCATCAGATCTGCGGTAACTTATTAGAGGAAAATGAATCGAGTTTCCCAACCCTCCCCCCCCCCCCCCCCCCCCCCACCACCGCCACCAAGAAAAAGAAATGAGATAACTGATAACCCGACAAATTTACTCTTCTGCCCTTTTCAATTTTAAATTTACTTTTCGGCATCGTCAATAGGGCTGCCAGATTGCAACGTGTGTGGCTAAAATTGGGTATACAGAAAATCGTGATTCTATTATAAATTTAAAAAGAAAATTTCCCCCAAAAATTCAAACCAAATCTTTTCCAAGTTAAGCCCATATCTTTGTTTATCAAAACGAATGAGTTATTCAAAGGGGTCAGAGTATTAGGAGTGTTTGGCCACACGCGAGGTTCTATTTGGCCACTTTTGAAGTCGAAATTGGCCACGAGACGATGAACTCTGGCCACCTGGCACACCCTGATCTTCAAGTTCAGTTCACAGCGACACGACACACGTTTGAGGAAATGGGTTGCGTGTAACGTTATTTTGATAGAAAATAGAAGCTGTAGTCACAAGTTGAACGTTCTTTCAACTCGAGGATTTCACAGGACAGTGATGAGAGTTTCCACATGCAATAGGAAAACAATAGGGCGATTTGGTTCAACGATAGGTAGATATAGGTGGAAACTTGAAGCAGGGTTGAGTTTAAACTCTTCAAGATGACGAAAGTAGCGTATTCGACAGAGTAAACATTATAATATAGATAGTGTGCAATAGGCTTCAACAGTCGTAACGTCACGTCCCTTGTAATGACACATGGTAACTTAGTAACTGGCTCTAAACTATCGGAACAATAGCGAACGCCCTTATGAAATATTTCTCCGACGAGCATAAAAGCGTATCAAGAGGGGAAAAAACCCCATTATAAATCTGATCATGTTTTGACTTTTACACATTCTGATCACAAGGCATATGAAAAGTTCTAGTCAGCATGAAGAATAAAAAGTACCGATTTTCTTTGTTTAGAACCACGATGGCCGCCGTTGCTGGTGCGACGTGACATCAGACTATTGAATCCAATTACTCATAAAGTTGGATGGCAAAAATAAATCAATAACAAAGACCTGAGTAACGTCAACTGCGTTCAATCTATACATTTGTGTTGATATTATGCGCTTAGGTAAAATACTCACAACATCCGCCATCCGGATATATATCGTACCAATACACACATTTGTGTGTAACCTTGAACGTTTATGGTTGATTGATATAATTTATTGAGAACAAATCACCGAAATGGACTAAAAACAATAAGAAAGAGCAGAGTAACGTCATTTTTGTTCCTTCTATAATGTGTTATCAACGAAGTTGACGTCATTCAGGTTTTTGTTTTTGTTTTTAGTCAGCCATTTTTATGAGTAGTTCTCATTAAACTGTATAGATAGAATGCGCTTGGCCTAGGAGTTCACAACATTGCCATCCGGAAGTATAACGGACCAACACACAAACTCTGTGTAACCATGAACTTTTATAGTCTGGTTAATACAGTTTAGTGAGAACAACTCACAAACGCGGATGGCAAAAACAATAACAAAGGCCTGAGTGACGTCATCTGTATACTATCTATTAACCAGACTTTTAATGTTTAAGGTTACACATAGTTTTGTGTGTTGGTCCATTATACTTCCGGATGGCAATGTTGTGAGTTTCTTAGCCAAGCGCACAGCATCTATAGTCTGGTTAATACAGTTAAGCGAGAATGACTTATAAAAATGGATGGCAAAAAACAAAAAAAAAAACAAAAAAAAAAAACAACAAAAAAACACACAAAAAACAAAACAAAACAATAACAAAGACCCGAGTGACGTCAACTTCGTTCTATCTGTAGCCTACATAGTTTTGTGTCTGTAGGTACGTTATTGATGCTGTGAGTTCTATCTTTATCCGGTTGGCGGGTGTTGTGAGTACTTTACCCTAAACCCGTAAATAGAAGGAGCAAAGATGACGTCACTCAACTCTTTGTTATTATTTTTGGTTAGCCTGTTAGTGATTAGTTCTCACTAAATTATGTCAATTAGTATGACTTGATGCTTTGCGCTGAGTTAAAAAAAAACACCCTCAGAACTTCTGCCAGCCGGATATGACGTACCAAACCACAAAACAATGTGTAACCTGAAACGTTTATGGTCTGATTAATACAATTTCGTGATAAATACTTATAGATAGTTCGAAGATGACGTCACTCAGGTCTTTGTTATTGTTTTTTGCCATCCGCGTTTATGAGTAATGCTCACTGAACTGTTTTAACCCGACTATAAACGTTCATGGATACACACAGTTTTGTGTATCGGTCCGTTATACTTCCGGATGGCAATGTTATGAGCTTCTTAGCCAAGCGCATACTATCTATAAAACTGGCTAGAAAAAACAATAACAAAGAGCTGAGTGACGTCAATTCCGTTCTATCTATAGATAGCATGCGCTTGGCTCAGAAGCTCATAACATTGCCAGCCGGAAGTATAACGGACCAACATACAAAACTATGTGTATCCATGAACGTTTATAGTCGGGTTAATACAGTTCAGTGAGCATTACTCATAAACGCGGATGGCAAAAAACAATAACAAAAACCTGAGTGACGTCATCTGCATACTATCTATAGATTGAACGAAATTGACGTCGCTCAGTTATCTGTTATTGTTTTTAGTCAGCGTCAGCCATCTATATGAGTAGTTCTTACTTAATTCTGTCAATCAAACGTTTTTTTCCGGCAGGTGAATGTTGTGAGCTTTTTAGGCTAAACGCAGAGCATCAATATACATTATTTTGGTGTTAATAGCATGATTAATTTGGTTGGCAGATGTTGCGAGTATTTTACCTAAACGCATAGCATAAATAAGTTCAACCATAGACCTGGCATTAAAAAAAATTAAAATTTTACGCCAAATAAAAAAGGTTCCAAGCTTGGCCAATCTGGTAACCGGCGTCCGTTGTTGTTATTAGAAGCGATAGCTCCAGACACGGCTACATTATGAATAATAATATGATGACTATTGATTGACCGTTGGTCATCAATCCATCCGCTGACCAGGCACTGGGTGGAGGGGCCGGAGTGATCGAACTGACCAGAGCAGTTCTTGCGCACATTGACAAAATGACTTTTTTTTCATTTTGGCCAGATTGTTTTTTTTTCAAAAATTTTTAGCCATATATTACGATTGTCTTCATCATGTTAAAAAGTCAAAATACTAAAAATACATAATCCGTCCTTGAAGACTTAGAGGTCTAAGTCTTTTTTTTTAATGCTTTAATGTGTTGCTATGTGGTCTTGTGGTCATGCCACTCGCTTTCGGATCGGAAGGTCCAGGGTTCGAGCTTCGCTCGACGCATAGTTGAGTTCTTGGATAAAAAATCTCTTTGCTCACATTCTCTCACCATACTCATGTGTAAAACGAGTATCCGGCCGTTTACAGCGTCTGTCTCCTTCTATACATTACTTGTTTCTGTTGGTCAGGGACATTTTTGTAAAGCGCCTTGAGCACATTTAGTGGATATTGCCTTAAATAAAAGCTCTAGTTTTTTAAATAAATAAAATAAGTATGAGGCCATCCTAAGCTATCGACGTAATTGGATTCAATAGTCTGATGTCACGTCGCCTAGCAACGGCGGCCATCGTGGTTCCAAACAAAATCGTTACCTTTTATTCTTCATGCTGGCTAGAACTTTTTATATGTCTCGGGATCAGAATATGTAAAAGTCAAAACATGATCAGATTTATACTGTTTTTTTTTTCTCCTCTGGATACGATTTTATGCTCGTCGGAGAAGTATTTCATAAGGTCGTCCGCCATTGTTCCGATAGTTTAGAGTCAGTTACTAAGTTACCATGCGTCATTACGAGGGTGTGACGTCATGACTGTTGAAGCGTATTTCTTTTCTGGCCAAATGTTAAATAAAGACGTTTTGTCAGTCTGCGTTGAGTTGTCATGTATTGTGTGGTGACTTTGGCCACCTTGATAATACCATGAAGGTGAATTACCGAGAGAGTTGACGCGGTTTGGAGTACATACCGACTGTGATTAGCGAGGTTACGGTAATAAAATCAATTGTATTATGAATGATGTGGGAAGTTGTGAATATTTCCATCTTGAAGAAGGTAAGTGCTGTGATTGGAAGACAAGAAGGAGATTATGATGATGATGCTGCTGCTGCTGGTGATGATGATGATGATGATTATGGTGATGATGATGATGATGCTTGTAATGATGTGAATGATAACGATGACGACGATAATGATGATGATGATGAGGAAGAACAGGAGGAGGAAGAGAAGGAGGATGAAGTCGGCGAGAGTGAAACAGTGCCATGCATACAAAGCAATCGAAGATGGCTGATTTTTGTACCTTTCTCCCTACCTTGTACGGCCATGTTTCAAAGCACACCATCTCAAATTCTGCTTATGATGACTTAGCCTTCTCCATAACATCTCCTTTTTATATCTTTAGTAAATGATTCATAGAGCTATCTCAGCTTAAGTGAATTTATTTACTAGTGACACAACTCAAATAATAATGGCTGTATAGCTCTGCCATTCTCTGACAAAAAGAAAAATAAACAAACTCGTGAATTTGAAAACTTGGCCAGAAAACTCGCCTTAAAAAACAAAACAATCGATTAACATGGCTCTTATTTTGTCCAAAAAAAAAAACAAACCCCAAAAAATTAAACATGGGACTTCCTGGATGTCTTCCCCGAAGTGTGTCGAAACATTACGTCTGATTAACCCTCTCCTTACCACATAGTGGAACTCCTCTGCAAACCATATACAAAACTGCGCCCCCAACATCAAGACTATAATATCGTTCACCTTTCTACCTATCAAAGAAAACTACAACACGTAAGAAGCCTGGTGCGAGGCATGGAAAAGGAATAAACCAACAGGAGGGGAACTAATTGAAGATCCCTGTAAAAGTCTCCCAGGTCTACAGGATCAACCAAGAAAATACTGGGTAGCTGCAAATAGACTGCGGTCAAAACATACAAGAACAACTGCCAACATGCACAAATGGGGGCTCCAAGAATCACCAACATGCCCAAAGTGCAACCAAGCACCACAGTATGCAAACCACCTCGTACTAGATTACCCAGAGACAAAACTTGAAGGGGGATTTGAAACCATCAACAAATGTGATGATGACTTCAGAACCTGGATTGATACCTTGAACATAGAAGTGGAGCCGAACGATACAACTACTACCACCTACAGCAAAATCGTCACATTTGTTACGACACTATATTCGGATTTATTTTGTACATCACAAACTTGGAAGTTTTAATTAATAAGAACATAAAGTTGTTTTGTAGAGAGCTTATTTGAGTTTAAAATATCAATTTTTTCTGCTTGGTAAGCCTGCCATTTTGGGAAAATACTGAACATCATCGGTCAGGAGAGAGTTTAAACAAAATTCAATGTTCTAATATTTATCATTATGATCACATGTTCATACTGACTTAGCCAAAAAAGCTCACAACATTCGCAAGCCGGAAATAACGTACCAACACACAAAACTTCTGTGTTACATTGAAGGTTTATAAATAGAATGAAGATGACGTCACTCGGGTCTTTGTTATTGTTTTTTGCCATCCACGTTTAAGAGTAATTCTCACTTAGATGTATCATCCAGACTATAGATAGAATGAAGATGACGTCACTCATGTCTTTGTTATTGTATTTTGGCCATCCGCGTTTAAGACTAATTCTCACTAAACTGTATTAACTACACTATAAACGTTTAAGGTTTCACATAGTTTTGTGTGTTGGTCTGTTATACTTCCGGATGGCAATATTGTGAGCTTCTTAGCCAAGCGCACATTATCTATACGGGAAGAGATTACATATTATAATTTAGAAAGAGACACTGCTCTACTCTGAAAAACTCGTCGTACAAATATCGATCGGTTAGGACGACCCTTCATCTTGTAAACATAAACTATCAAACCTGGGACTCAAAAGGAAGCCCCAGGATTGAGAATTTTTGACACGATGAGGGTAATTTTTATCGATCGAAACTTGAAGGCCGAATTTTCTCCCAGGAAGTCCCAGGTTTCAGAGTTTTTAAGAAGAAGGAGAATCATTTTCATTGATATATATTTGAAGGACAAGTTTTCTCCTTGAAAGTCCCAGGTTTGAAAGTTTTTAAAAAGAAGGTCATTTCAATGGATTGGTATTTGAAGAACGATTTTTCAGGCCAGTAGGACAGTGCAGATATGGAAAAATAATAAATTAAAAAATGAGCATTCATATAGCGCAATGTCCATGAGGCGTGCTCAAAATGTACACGCTTACCTTCAAACAGCCCATAAGACTGTCCTCGAACTGGATCTGAAACGCCCTACGGTCAGAGCACCACTGTAGTAATTCTCTTGCAGCTGCTTGGAATCCACTGGGACTCGCTAAGTGCTGGAATATAGGAAGTATAGAAAAGGAGACACCTTTAATTATAAAGTATTATAGTAATGGTTTTGTTAGTGGTACTGGTTATAAATGTAGTGGTGGTGGTGGTGGTTGTAGTAGTAGTAGTAGTAGTAGTAGTAGTAGTAGTAGTAGTAGTAGTAGTAGTAGTAGCAGCATCAGTACTAGCAGCAATTGTAGTAGCTGTTGTCATGGTAGTTGTAGTAGTAATAGCAGTCGTAGTAAGAGCAGTATTAAATACATGTATTTTCCAGAGCACGGCAATTAACTGGTCAAGAAGATTGCTTCTCTAGTTCGTTCCACCTGTCCAACATGTAACCGATGTGAGAAAGAATCCGAAATCACAGAGCATTTAGTTGAACGGTGTGTTGTGACGAAGCTCCCGGGCGGGTTTGCGACGGTGCACGAGTGCGGTAAAGAATTTACTGATTGGGTCGATCGTCATTACTTAGTAGTGTGAGCACCATTAGAAGCTGCTGCTTTAGTTCGTGAGTCATTTATATTGTGACAGGATTTTCCTGGCAGCAGCGCGAAATGTCATGAGCCAAGGATGTGTGTGGTAAGTGGAGAAGGTCATTTTCAGTTTCTCAAAGTTACAAAAAAAATTAAAAGAAAAAGCAAACACAAAAAAAACCCTCAACAAACATTATGTAAGACGAGACTTTAATTTTCGGCGAAGGATGCCAAACATGGTATATAAATTGACACTCATTCCAATTTAAAAAAAAAAAAAAGAAAAAAGAAACAACAACCAAAAAAAATCCCAACAAAAAACAAAAACAAAACAAAAACATAAATAACAAACAAACAGAGTACTAACAACACTAGTCTCATCAACGACTTGACATAAACAATCGACATATCAAACACAACGTAATATATGAACAGAGATTTTAGTTGCCCACGAATCACAAAGGAATGGAACAATCTGCCAGAAGTAACAGTGACAGCACCACCAAGTCATGAACGGTTCCTGGCAGTTTGGAGGGCATACAAATTGGTACAGGGCTTGTTGCAACCATGATGGCGTTGGCTGCCCAAATTGTGAAGAAGGGGAAGATGAGGAGGAGGAGGAGGAGGAAGAAAAAAGAGGAGGAGGGGGAGGAGGAGGGGGAGGAGGAGGAGGAGAAGAAGAAGAAGAAGAAGAAGAAGAAGAAAGAAAGAAAGAAAGAAAGAATGAAAGAAGGAAGGAAAGAAAGAAAGAAAGAAGATGTTAAGTAGAATAATAATATTAATAATAATAATAATAATAATACTAATAATAATAATACTAATAATAATAATAATAATAATAATAATAATAATAATAATAATAATACTAATAATAATAATACTAATAATAATAATGATAATAATAATAATAATAATAATAATAATAATAATAATAATAATAATAATAAATAATAATAATAATAATAATAATAATAATAATAATAATAATAATAAAACGGTTAGAAGCGATAACAACGACATTCTAGTCCAACAAGTTTAGACCGAAAGCTACTACCATTCAAAGTTCAACAGTTTGCACCATGTCCATCAAGGTACACAACTAAAATAGTAATACGTTTCGTCATCTGATTCATCAGACATACGTCAATAATAGCAGTCATTACTTGCTCATCCTACACACACTATGTAGCTAGTCTGATTGATAAAATAATTCCTTCGATTGTACTGCTCACCTAAATGTCATTACTTCTCATTTCGAAATCATTCTACTCACTGCAATCTATTAACCTCCTCCACTAAACTAAACCCCCCTTTTTTTTTTCCTTTTTCAGTCAAAACAAATCAGATTTCGCAATCCAAACGTAACCCGATAATGTAGAAAAGATTTAAGCCTTGTTAGTTAGTTAGTTGTCCTTCCGTCTGTCTGTCAGTCTGTCTGAGAAAGTAGGTTTGAACGAATGGGACAAGAGAGGGAAGGAATGACAATAATAACTACCAATCAAATTGTTGCCTTTAACTTGATACGGATTATGGTGACGTCAATGAGATATAAATAGTCAAGAACGGAAATGAACTATTTTTCGTTGGAACTTTTTCATGTTTGCATTATCCACGAGGGGAAAGGAGACATAGAAAAGACAGTGTGTGTGTGTGTGTGTGTGTGCAAGTGTGTGTGTGTGAGAGAGAGATAGAGAGCAGGGACGGCTGGTAATAATGGGCAGGGTGGGCAAATACCAGCCTGTTTTTTCAGGTTATATGCTGTATTACCAGGTCCGAAATAATCAAATTTAAATTAGATAATTTCAAAAGTTACTAGGCGGTCCCAGAAGTGGGTGAGAGAGGGATCTAGAAATGACTTGGGTTTGAAACGAATATTTTTGTGTTCGTGGATAGCTCACACGGTAGAGCCACGCTCTCACCTGCCAGGCGGAGTTGTCGTACCAATAAGGTCGCAGGTTCAAACCCCACCACCGCCGCGAAAAATTTTTTATTCTCTATTGTCTTCTGGCACTTTTCTACTCACTTCATATCTTGTTGTTACCAACATAAGTGCCTGCTCCACTCACTTTTCTGAATTAAAAATTCACCCCATACACCGGAGCATACTCAATGTCTCAATCGTTTCTATGTTATATGTTTGTGTTGAGAATATTGGCTATTAAGCTTAACTGCTGGTCAAAATACTTCGCGATGGTGGTGGGCGAACGAATCGGCGGTCCCAGAAGTGGGTGAGAGAGGGATCTAGAAATGACTTGGGTTTGAAACGAATATTTTTGTGTTCGTGGATAGCTCACACGGTAGAGCCACGCTCTCACCTGCCAGGCGGAGTTGTCGTACCAATAAGGTCGCAGGTTCAAACCCCACCACCGCCGCGAAAAATTTTTTATTCTCTATTGTCTTCTGGCACTTTTCTACTCACTTCATATCTTGTTGTTACCAACATAAGTGCCTGCTCCACTCACTTTTCCTACTTAAACTTGATACTTCGTACTGAAATCAATTTGTGTGTATTTTTGATCAATTGCGAATCACCATGCACCCCGTAATGCATAAACCAGGATACGCTCCCGTTCTTTTTCTCCCCCCCCTCCCCCCAACCACTCCACTCCGCCCACATCGTCATCTCATCGTCACGTCGCCTGACGGTGAACTAACTCCGATTTTTGCTGTCTGGCCTCTCTAGTACTAGGTCGGGCTCATTCAAATGAGCCCACCTTATTAACCAGTGAACACTAAATAGAGATCTTGGCAAACGAACTTTTTCTTATTTATTGCCTTACTTGTGCTGGTACCATTGATGTAATGACTTTGGGAAGGTTCCAGTATTGAATTAAATTTATTAATTTACTAATATTATATCAATTTAGTATTAATTTGTGTTGGTTTTATATATTTGTTTTTCCATTTAAATTATTTCTTTT
>NC_088364.1:18917711-18925211 GCF_034508935.2 Berghia stephanieae
TATAAATATACCATAATAAATAATTTAAAAAAAAAAAAAAAAAAAAATATATATATATATATATATATATATATATAAAATAAATAAATCGGGGGTTAGCTTAGCTCAGCGTTACGGTCTTTGCTTCGTACCGGAAAGGTACCGAGTTCGATCACCAGCCTCTGTGCTGTGTGGACTTGAGCAAGCCATCTCGCCCTAGCTCAATTTGCAGCGCAGCACTGCGGTTGACGCCTTGGTTATTCCAATCTACCCTTGGAATAGACCCTGGAGAATAATTTCCACTATGGGATGAATAAAGGGGTTTTAAAAAAACAATTTTATTATAACATTTTTATTGCACCCCCTACTGCTAAGCAGTGTTGGAATCAGCCCAAAGTTTTGCCTTAAAAGCACAAAAGATACCCACACATAAGAATTCTGGCTACCAATCATAGTTAAGCACAGATCTGGTATTGCTTTGGATCAAAGTAAAAAAAACATTAAAGAAATTAAAAGAGCAGCAGAAAGGCCGCTTTCTGGGCAAAAATGAATTCCTACCACAATAAGGTAACTAAAAGTCACAGTGGGCTGACCACCTGCTTGGCTAATGCCTTGGTCTAGAGTAATTTCACTTTTAAAATGGCCCTACACTGAAAGGTGAAAAGGCAGAAACTATAGATCAGAAAGAAAGAAACGCCTTTAGGTCAAGAGACGAGAACCATACCTCAGAGCATTGAAGCACCCCCCCCCCCCACACACACACACACACACAGACTCTTGTAGAATGATGGTTATAAAAAAAAATAAGCACAATCTAGATAATCTCTAAGTTCTAACTCACTGACGTCAATGGTAATCCAAGTCTAAGTTAGCTTTCGACGTCTATCTGTCCTGTCTAAGATCTACTATAGATCGGCGTTTAGTTATCTCCTTATTTAAGCTCAATGATCTTCACTAGTCTAATGTAAATCAAAGAAAACAGTATGGTTCTTAATAATCGTATTAAAATAAAATAAAAACAAAAATTAGCCTTTAGAATTATTTTACGAGCAGCATTCTCTTTTACTATCGTCAATGTTTACATTTTAGAATGGAATGCACACTTTGAGACTGTAACCGGTCAATCTGATTTCACTAGTAATAAATAAATAGACATACTTACTGGCTAAAGCGGTATCCAGGCGTCGAAATGATTATCTACCAATTTTTGGTTCTTTGGAAAATGATGATAAAACTTTGCAAATAAGTAAATGGAGTGAAGTTTGTCATGAAACGACCAAAAATCAGTTCGAATCGAAGCGTAAGTAAACGTAGTCGAATGCTCCGGAAATGTACCCGTTGTTATGTCACGTGACTGAAAACCGGGTTACGATTGGTCTTGGAATGTGAGCTAAAATTTCCATGACGGTAATTACTAAAAATAACTCCTAGACGTCTCTTCAGCCAATCAAAGAAAGGAAAATAGCTTGGAATTTCTCGATTTCCCCGCCGACCTGTGACACATACGCGAAAGAATGTGAAAGAACGGAAATGCCCTTTCCCTGACATTTCTGCTAATACCAAATAAGCCGGGGTTCAGTGCGGGTTACTAAGGACTATCGAACGTTGATTTCTGACGAAAATGACGGAAAAACTTTGCGTTTAGACGATAGTTGCGTCACAAAAAAAATTATTTAAAGCACTTTTTTGTAAAAATTTAGCCTTTTGAATGTTTTCAGTGTGTTAAAGAAAGGTTGAATTACCTGAAAGTGCCCTAATCTCATTTTCGATAATTTTAGTGGAATTCATAGTAAAACCGTCCTCTCGACCAGCGCGTACCCCCTTAATGTAAAAAGCATAAATGATTAAAAATCTAAATTTACCAATAACAAATTATGACCCACCCTGTGATTCTGGTGTTATATTTGGATGAGCCAGATGACAAAAACATTGAATTGAATGTCAAAATAATTTTAAATATATATATATATATATATATATATATATATATATATATATCAATCAATCAATAAATAAATGAATGAATGAATGAATAAATAAATAAATAAATAAATAAATAAATAAATAATAAAATACAAATCTGAATCACGAAATATGGTTATTTCCTAAAAAAAAAAACCCCATAAAGGTGCCTCTGGTGACTCTGGAAAGACAGATATTTCAAACTTCGACCAAAGACTCCTCCTTCAAATATTGATTAATTGATATTGGGGCAGTAATAGTGATTAGTAGTAGCAGTAGTATTAGTAGTAATAGTGATTAGTAGTAGTAGTAGTAGTAGTGGTAGTTGTAGTAGTTGTATAGTAGAGTATAGTAGTCGTAGTAGTATAGTATAGTAGTAGTGGTAGTGGTAGCAGTATTGAGAGAACGAGAGATAATGAGGGAGAGAGAAAGAGAAAGAGAGAGAGAGAGAGAGAGAGAGAGCGAGAGAGAGAGAGAGAAGAGAGAGAGAGAGAGAGAGAGAAGAGAGAGAGAGAGAGAATGGGGGTTTGGGGTTGGGGGGGGGGGGTGAAAATTTTGGATTTTATCAAGATGGCCAGAGGGGGGTTAAAAGAAGAAAGTGATCACTATTATTTCGGGGGCTCTTTTTTAAATTTTCTTTTTTTAAAATTTGAAAGACAGATAGGGGAAAGGGAAAGAAAGTAATGGCCCGCGTGTAATATTTCTGAAGTCTGGCGATCTTTGCCTTTGTCAATTTTCCTTTTCCATTCCCTCCTAACGTTACCTTTACCTTCTTCTTGTTGTCCACAGTCTTCCGCAATGCTGTTCCTAGTCTCTTCGCTACATGATTTACACACTCCCTCTTCTCAATTGTCATCCCCTCATACGGTCCCGAATTGTTTAGCTGCTTGATGGTGTTGCTGTCCCCGTCACTAATCATTGTTCTATATCTAAGTCCATTCCGCTCTACAGATCTACTCCACATATTCACAGCCGCTACCTGTTCCATACTACCTGATGATCCTTCATGGTTCCTATCACACTCCTCCTTATGGCCACTCAAGAATTCTGCATACCTATCACTATCCCCCTTCAGCTTGTCTCCTACTGTCACACACTTATGGCAATACTTAGAAAGAACCTCATGGTCCACTACAAGTCCTGTTCTGTTCTCTATCACACATCCTATCCCTAACATTGATTTATGTCCCCTCGTGTGCCAACTACCATCATACGAAACATCAACATCAACAATTGGTTGCCCTGCCTGCTCAGGATACGCTCGACGAACAACATCAACAGCTTCAGAACGGAGACGAGACGAATAGCTGGCGAACTGGCGGTGGATGGCCTTCTGGTGGCGAAGAAAGGTCTTATGATGTAGTACAGGCATATCCATCATGCCGCAAAATGAGGCTAAGCCAGCCTGTCCACTTCCATTAGCCAAGGATGAAGCGACTCCACGACGATTAACTTCAAAATATTTATCTTTTTTACGAGATGTATAAAAGGACGATATAACTTTTGAACATGATTTACAAGACAAATGTAGAAGAATGGCAAGACCAACAGAAGAATCACGTGAAACCTCCAACGTAGACTGGAAACAAAAAGGGCAGAGAAGACAATCAACAAGATCCTGGAATACAATCAGCTGCACGATGGTCGAACATTCCAATGAAGACGAAGATGAAGGCTCAGACGTAGAGGCAAAGAAATCCAACTTACGAGCTGATGATGAAGAAGCAGAAGCTGAAGCTGTTGGTTGCGGCGAAGAAAAAGATGATGGAAATAAAGGTGAAGTCGCTGCGTGGGGCGAAGATGTCACAGAAGATGTGGATGCTGGCTCTGGTTCATTAAAAAATTTCTGCTTCTTCGCATCCCTTGCCTTCTTCAAAACGTCTTTCCGTGACTTCCTTTTCATGCTGCTAATGGAAGCATTGAAGGTGGAAACCTTGGCTCTAGGCATGACAATCTGTGAAAATAAATAAATATAAATATACCATAATAAATAATTTAAAAAAAAAAAAAAAAAAAAAATATATATATATATATATATATATATATATATAAAATAAATAAATCGGGGGTTAGCTTAGCTCAGCGTTACGGTCTTTGCTTCGTACCGGAAAGGTACCGAGTTCGATCACCAGCCTCTGTGCTGTGTGGACTTGAGCAAGCCATCTCGCCCTAGCTCAATTTGCAGCGCAGCACTGCGGTTGACGCCTTGGTTATTCCAATCTACCCTTGGAATAGACCCTGGAGAATAATTTCCACTATGGGATGAATAAAGGGGTTTTAAAAAAACAATTTTATTATAACATTTTTATTGCACCCCCTACTGCTAAGCAGTGTTGGAATCAGCCCAAAGTTTTGCCTTAAAAGCACAAAAGATACCCACACATAAGAATTCTGGCTACCAATCATAGTTAAGCACAGATCTGGTATTGCTTTGGATCAAAGTAAAAAAAACATTAAAGAAATTAAAAGAGCAGGCAGAAAGGCCGCTTTCTGGGCAAAATGAATTCCTACCACAATAAGGTAACTAAAAGTCACAGTGGGCTGACCACCTGCTTGGCTAATGCCTTGGTCTAGAGTAATTTCACTTTAAAGTGGCCCTACACTGAAAGGTGAAAAGGCAGAAACTATAGATCAGAAAGAAAGAAACGCCTTTAGGTCAAGAGACGAGAACCATACCTCAGAGCATTGAGAGCACCCCCCCCCCACACACACACACACACACAGACTCTTGTAGAATGATGGTTATAAAAAAAAAATAAGCACAATCTAGATAATCTCTAAGTTCTAACTCACTGACGTCAATGGTAATCCAAGTCTAAGTTAGCTTTCGACGTCTATCTGTCTGTCTAAGATCTACTATAGATCGGCGTTTAGTTATCTCCTTATTTAAGCTCAATGATCTTCACTAGTCTAATGTAAATCAAAGAAAACAGTATGGTTCTTAATAATCGTATTAAAAATAAAATAAAAACAAAAATTAGCCTTTAGAATTATTTACGAGCAGCATTCTCTTTTACTATCGTCAATGTTTACATTTTAGAATGGAATGCACACTTTGAGACTGTAACCGGTCAATCTGATTTCACTAGTAATAAATAAATAGACATACTTACTGGCTAAAGCGGTATCCAGGCGTCGAAATGATTATCTACCAATTTTTGGTTCTTTGGAAAATGATGATAAAACTTTGCAAATAAGTAAATGGAGTGAAGTTTGTCATGAAACGACCAAAAATCAGTTCGAATCGAAGCGTAAGTAAACGTAGTCGAATGCTCCGGAAATGTACCCGTTGTTATGTCACGTGACTGAAAACCGGGTTACGATTGGTCTTGGAATGTGAGCTAAAATTTTCCATGACGGTAATTACTAAAAATAACTCCTAGACGTCTCTTCAGCCAATCAAAGAAAGGAAAATAGGCTTGGAATTTCTCGATTTCCCCGCCGACCTGTGACACATACGCGAAAGAATGTGAAAGAACGGAAATGCCCTTTCCCTGACATTTCTGCTAATACCAAATAAGCCGGGTTCAGTGCGGGTTACTAAGGACTATCGAACGTTGATTCTGACGAAAATGACGGAAAAACTTTGCGTTTAGACGATAGTTGCGTCACAAAAAAAATTATTTAAAGCACTTTTTTGTAAAAATTTAGCCTTTTGAATGTTTTCAGTGTGTTAAAGAAAGGTTGAATTACCTGAAAGTGCCCTAATCTCATTTTCGATAATTTTAGTGGAATTCATAGTAAAACCGTCCTCTCGACCAGCGCGTACCCCCTTAATGTAAAAAGCATAAATGATTAAAATCTAAATTTACCAATAACAAATTATGACCCACCCTGTGATTCTGGTGTTATATTTGGATGAGCCAGATGACAAAAACATTGAATTGAATGTCAAAATAATTTTAAATATATATATATATATATATATATATATATATATATATATATCAATCAATCAATAAATAAATGAATGAATGAATGAATAAATAAATAAATAAATAAATAAATAAATAAATAAATAAAATACAAATCTGAATCACGAAATATGGTTATTTCCTAAAAAAAAACCCCATAAAGGTGCCTCTGGTGACTCTGGAAAGAGAGATATTTCAAACTTCGACCAGAAGACTCCTCCTTCAAATATTGATTAATTGATATTGGGGCAGTAATAGTGATTAGTAGTAGCAGTAGTATTAGTAGTAATAGTGATTAGTAGTAGTAGTAGTAGTAGTGGTAGTTGTAGTAGTTGTAGTAGTAGTAGTAGTAGTAGTCGTAGTAGTAGTAGTATAGTAGTAGTGGTAGTGGTAGCAGTATTGAGAGAACGAGAGATAATGAGGGAGAGAGAAAGAGAAAGAGAGAGAGAGAGAGAGAGAGAGAGAGAGAGAGAGAGAGAGAGAGAGAGAGAGAGAGAGAGAGAGAGAGAGAGAGAGAGAGAGAGAGAGAGAGAGATGGTATGGTTGGTGGAGGGGGTGAGACTTATGGATGTATCAATGACTGGCCAGAGGATGGCTGAAGAAGAAAGTGATCACTATTATTTCAGGGCTCTTGTTTATATACTTTTTTTAGATTGATAGACAGATAGAGAAAGGAAGAAAGACAGACAGACAGATAGATAGAACGATAGATAGATAGATAGATAATTAGATATATATATAGATAGATAGGTAGACAGACAGACAGATAGATAGATATATAGGTAGACATACAGATAGATAGATAGATAGTTAGATAAATAGATAGGCAGATAGCTAGATAGATAGATATATAGATATATATATAGGTAGACAGACAGACAGATAGATAGATAGACAGATAGATGGATAGATAGATAGATAGAAAGATAGATAGATAGATAGATAGATAGATAGATAGATAGAAAGATAGATAGATAGATAGATAGATAGATAGACAGATAGATAGATAGATAGATGGATAGATAGATAGATAGATGTGTTTGTGAGATGTTGATGAGTGGGAATCCCATAGGCTGCTCGATAAACACAATGTTGTAGACCAAAATACACAGAGGTGAGAACATTTACGTAGATAAGGAGATAGATAGATAGATAGATAGATAAGAGAGAGAGAGAGAGAGAGAAGAGAGAGAAGAGAGAGAGAGAGAGAGAGAGAGAGAGAGAGAGAGAGAGATGAAATGCTGAGGTGGGGGTGGGGTGTGACTGGTTAGTGGTTTGTGGTAATAGAAATAGTACATAGGACAGGTGGAATCAATATACTCTGGAGAGAGATCGTTATAAGGAGTAATTAATTAATGATGATGGGAAACCACACAGCCTATGGTGACAATCTTTATACAATCATGCTTATCTATGACTAGATGATGAGAGATGATGATGATGATGATGATGATGATGATGATGATGATGATGATGATATGATGGTGATGATGATGATGATGATGATGATGATGATGATGATATGAGATGATGATGATGATGATGATGAATGATGATGATGATGATGATGATGAGGTGATGATGATGATGATGATGATGATGATGATGATGATGATGATGATGATGGTGACGGATGATGGATCAA
>NC_088364.1:18935211-18945211 GCF_034508935.2 Berghia stephanieae
TACGTCACAGTTAATTAATGTTTACCGCCTCACAAAAGAAATCAAAACGAGTATTCAAAACGTGCTCAGCTGAAATCAATTTGTTGAGAGGGCCCTGTCTCTTTCATACTGTGACGATAAACAGAAAATAAATGGATACATTACGATTAATAAATAGATCAAGAAATAAGCGAATGAATAATGAATAATATATAAATGAATGAATGAGTGAATAGATAAAAATAAATAAATAAAGGAAGGAAGTGATCGTTAAATAATAAAATAAATGAATGAATGTTTGAAATAAATGAATAAGTAAATGAATATATATTAAAAATAATGTACAAGTGAATGAATAAATAAATAGATTAACAAATAAACGAATGTATGAATAAATAAGTAATTAGACATAAATAAATAAATAGATAAATGAATGTATGTATGTATGAATAGATTAACAATTGAATATGGTGTAAAGAAATGAAAATCCAGAATAATTCGTGAAAATAGCTAAGACGCCGTGTTGCGTGAACAGTAAAGTCTCTATTTGCCACCCCCTCCCCCCTTTCTTCTCTTTTTCCATCCCCTTCCCCCCCCCCCCCTCCCAACCACCTCCCTCTTTCTAGCACCCTTTCACTCTAATTTTACCTCATTCTTTTTCTGAATCATTCCCACTTCTGTCTCCCGAACCTTCCCTCCCCCCCCTCCCCCCCCCCGCCCCACAATAATTTTTTCCTGTCTTTTTTGTTTGTTTGTTGCTTTAGGTCTCTTCCAACACAATTGAGGTTATATGAGAGACCGCTGAAACAAAAAAACAAGCAATCTAACAAAATAGTACAAATGTAAATCAAAATCATAACCTAAAGATATCATAAGCTAAATTATAAATAACCAAGAACAAACAGCAGAAGATTTACAGAAAAAAAAATATCCCCTGTCAAAATACATTCACAAACCAAAGATGCAGGATAGGCTAGTAAAGAGAAGAAGAAACGACATCACTATCGGATCGTACACCCATGCGAACATCATAGGTATATGATTCAAGGGTGATGCTCCCATCCAACCACCCGCTTTCCTGTCTTATTTTGGAGACGTGGACGCATATTTTCCTGATATTACACCCCCCCCCCCTCTTTTCCCATCCCTCCCTGAAAAAACAACAACAAAACAACGGCTATAAAAATTAGAAAGAATGTACACCCACTGCAAAACTGACTGTATTCAATGCTATCACCATGACAAGCATAAGCACCGAGTCGTTAAATTAGCAAATCGTTATAATTGCCGGGCGATTGGGCGAAGTCGGGATGCGAAATATGTGAGCGACGGGCAAACCAACTTTGTGTACCACAAGTTCTTGTGTGCGAGGGGCGCGCAAGTATTGCCTTGCTCTTCACAAAACCAATTTTATTTTTTCGCAAAATTTTGGCCAGAAAACTTTATACTTCAAATCTCTATCGATTGAAATGTCAACTCTCATTCAGCTCGTCAAAAAATCTCAAACTTGAAAATTCATAGATATTTATTTGAAGCATCCTGTTTAATCCCTTTTTATTTGACATGTTGTGGCCATTTTGATTGACTGGTAATTTAAGTAAAAAAAATTTCTGGCCAAAATACAAACAAGAACGGATTTTGTCGTCAGAGTACATCAGCACGATTCTCGATGCTTGGCTGGGCTGGGTAAGTGGCGGATTGTTGGGAGAGGGTGGGCGATTCCCGATTGGAATCGATTTCTGTCCCTTTAATTGGCTGCTTGGCTGCCTTTCTCTTCTTTAATAAGGGGATCACATCGGCCCATGAAATCGATCCGGTTATTCAACGCGATACTTGACAAAACATGAAATTAAGGAGCAAAACAGGAAATGGTTTGTAATGATGATGATGATATGTTTCTGTAGTTGTTATTATTGCCAAATTTGATGATGATGAAAATGATGATGATGAGAAGGAGAAGGAAGATGACGGCAATGTTGGTGATCCGAGTGGCAAAAGAAGTCCTTTAGATCCTCAGGGCCCACGGAGCAGGAATTTGTACCGATTTCTGTAGAACGGCTTGTCACAAATCCTATGTTTTGATTGGTCTAAAATCTACTGGTTAATTAATACTGGCTACTCTCTAAATATGACATACGTCTAGAACATACTTAGGCAATGCGGGGTTGGAAGCTGTAAGCGATCAAACACACCACACTTACTATTATATGTCGTATGAACCGAAACAAATATAATTGCTCTGTACCCTCTGGATGGGACACAATTAAACTACCAAATAACCGAAAAATAACAGCGCAAAAAAAATAAAAAATAAAAATAAAATCCCAATAAAAAAACACCAAAAGAAAAAAAGGAAAGAAAACAGCGTTGTTTCTGTCAAATTAAAATGGCGTCTTGTCTCGTTTTGCATGTTCAGTGCTGTTGTTGGCTTGGTACACATTGTAAAGCGCTTTAAGCACAGTTAGTGAGCGGATATTGCGCTATATATAAAACAAAAACAAATTTTTATGATGTCCAGGACAGGATTTATTGACATCTTGGATAAAACTGATCTGTATCGAATACCAGTCGTCATTTCCTTTCCAGGGAAATCGGATGAGTTGTTCTTCCACCTCAAACTGTCGTCGTGTAGACAATGGCGGTCTTTAACCCTTTCACGACCAACTTGAATTTATTCCAAGATAGTTTCTCAAAATTGATGCCATGCGCATTGGGCAAAATATTCCTCACAAACATCCGCCAGCTTGATGTAAAGTACCAACAAACAAAACGATGTGTAATCTTGAACGTTTATAGATAGAATGAAGTTGACGTCACTCAGGTCTTTATTATTGTTTGAAGAGTTGCCATAATGAATGCCACATTTCCATGCATTTCAGCTCATAGCATCATTTTCCTCCAGGCCCAGTTCTTTCATATCGTCCTTTACCCTATCCAACCATCTATTCTTTGGGCCGAAGTACCAGGTTTGAGCGTTTTTACCGAGATGAGGGTCATTTGAAGTCCCAGGTTTGGGAGTTTTTACCGAGATGAGGGTCATTTGAAGTCCCAGGTTTGGGAGTTTTTAACGAAATGAGGGTCATTTGAAGTCCCAGGTTTGGGAGTTTTTGCGACGATGAGGGTCATTTAAATCGATCGATATTTGAAGGACGAGTGATCTGGCCAAATTTTAAAATATGGGTTTTTCCAGTGTATGGCAGTTATGTTGTTGTTGTGTCGTGGTTGTGGGGGGATTGACTGGTAACACAATGACCCAAGACTGTGTTTGGTATCACTTACATGATGGCAATGTACTCATGAATAAATAAATAAATGATTAATCAGTTCATTCAAGGAACATTAGAACAAAAAACGCTAACAAATCCTAGAAAAAAGAAAAATCAAACAATAGAACATTAGAAAAAAGAAGTAAACAACAAGAAAAACAAAACAAAACCACATAATACAGCAACAAACAAATCAAACATCCCAGAAACCCCCTCCCTAAGCTCCCACCCCCCCCCCCCCCCAAAAAAAACAAAACAAAACAAAAAAAAAAAAAAAAAAAAAACATAAACAAAACAAAACAAAAAACAAACAAACAAACCCCAACCAACTAACCAATCAAACAATAAAAAGCCCCAACAAACAAAAATAAAACTAAAAAAAAAAAAAAAAAACAACTAAAAATGAACAAAATAAAGCAAATAAAAAACAGAGACAAAACAAAACAAGAATTAAGTAAAAAATAAAAACCCATCAAAACACAAACGGGCTTCAATTCAGGGTTAATTCGAATTATCTTTTTTTGACCACTCTGTACACCAAGAAGTGAATGGGTAGGGTAGCCGGGTGTCTAAAACACCGGCAGAAAGTACTTTAAAATAAAATATCAGAATATAAAATAGCATGACATTAATTGTTCCTGCTCAACACTAAACTAAACCTGCTACGTCCCAGGTTTGAGAATTTTTGACAAGATGAGGGTCATTTTAATCGGTCTTATATCTATTGAAGGACAGACACGTTTTCAAGTTTTCTAGCCAAAATTTTAAAAACGTATACATACAGAGTGCGGCAGAACTGGGATAAGCTCCACATAGTTCCGTCAGCCTCATTGCTTTAGGACTGTGTTCTTAGATTTCCGACTTTATAAACCTTACTTAAGTCAATCAAACAGGCCACCCCCCCCCCCACACACACACCCACACGCCCTCACCCACCCAATTCCCCCACTCTCCTCCCCCAACAAAATCACCTCAATCAAACAACATCGATTTCTCATTTCTGCCTACCCGTTATAGTTCGAGCACTCGAATCCGTAAAGTTCGAATCCAGCCATCATCTCAATCCCATCCCCCCCCCCCTCCACCCCCCCCCTCCCTTCCCTCTAACCATCACTCGTCTCTTCATACTAATTTGGCGTACTCTGATAAAACACATTTAATGGTTTTTAGCCAGAAAACTTTGATTTCTTTGGTAGAGCACTCGCTTCACACGCAAAGGGAGCGAGTTCGATCCCTGGTGCAGTCGAGATTTCTCTCTGACCCCCCCCCCTGTCCACCCAGCAGTGATTGGGTAGCTGGGTCTGTTAGATCTGGCGGAAGTACTTTGCGATAAACTAGCGTCCTATCCAATAGGTAGCAAGAAATTGCTATTGTCCGTTTCACGCTATAGAAACCGGGATAAACTCCGGCTCCATGAGCCTGGTGGTTCTGAAGGGACTATTTTCCTTGTAAAGCGCTTTGAGCGCATTTAGTAGATATTGCTCTATATAAAGCTCAATTTTTTTTTAAAAGTTAAAAAAAAAAAAAAAATTATACTGATGGCATATATATATATATATATATATATATATAATATATATATATATATATATATATATATATATATATATATATATATATATATGCCATCAGTATAAGTTTTTTATAATAAGTTTTCTGAGACGTACACTTATTTGCAGGTCTGAACACCAAATTCATAAACAGGCCATAATGTAACATTCACAACGTCTTTTTGTCAGCACACGTCATTAATCCCCGTTCCATTTCCTTCCGTGATATTTTCATCTAGTTTCCGGGAATTTCCGTTCCTTTCTCCCCCTTGTCGAATCCAACAGTGGCTAGATGCCATTGATTCCACTTCAAATTGGTTCCATACACAATACTCACTCAACGTTAACTTATAAACTTTAAAAAAAATCTCTTTCCTTTTCCGATTTTTTCCCCTCCATTTTATGATTTGAATTGGCCATAGAAAAAGAAATTAAAAGCAATAAACGGTAACAAACATTTTTAAAAGGCAAAAAACAGAAGCAAAATAAAAAAAAAAAACAAAACAAAAAAAAAAAAACAAAAAAAAAAAAAACAGGAAAAAAAAAGAAAGAAAAAGAACCCCAAATAAAAAGCCAAATATACAAGAAAAAAAGAACTGAAAATAAGAAAAAACCAAACAAAAAAAAACCAAAAACAAAAACAAAAAAACAACAAAAAACAAAGCAAACCCCCTCTCAACTCCCCCCCCCCCAGCCCCCACAAAAACAAAACAAAAACCAACCCCCCCCCCCCCCCAACAAACAGAAAGAACAAATTAACCCCCCCCCCTCCCAAAAAAACAAAAAACAAAACAAACAAAACCAACAGAACAGAAACAAACACAACCCAGTTAAAATATTCTTCGAAAATACATTGTAATATTTCACAGGGAAACAAACATGATGAAATCATTTTTTTTTCAAAAATGCGCAATATTAGTGTGATCACGCATAGATTGTATGACATCATCATCTAGTTCTAGTTTCCGTGAATTTCCGTTCCTTTCTCCCCCTTGTCGAATCCAACAGTGGCTAGATGCCATTGATTCCACTTCAAATTGGTTCCATACACAATACTCACTCAACGTTAACTTATAAACTTTAAGAAAAATCTCTTTCCTTTTCCGATTTTTTTTCTCCATTTTATGATTTTATTTGACCATAGAAAAAGAAATGAAAAGCAATAAACGGTAACAAACATTTTTAAAAGGCAAAAAACAGAAACAAAAACAAAAATAAAAAAAACAAACAGTAAAAAAAAAAGAAAAAAAAAAGAACTCCAAATAAAAAGCCAAACAAACAAGAAAAAAAAGAACTAAAAATAAAACAAGAAAAAACAAAAAACAAAACAAAAACCCAACAAAAAACAAAGCAAACCCCCTCTCAACTCCCCCCCCCCCAGCCCCCCACAAAAACAAAACAAAAACCAACACCCCCCCCCCCAACAAACAGAAAGAACAAATTAACCCCCCCCCCTCCCCAAAAAACAAAACAAAAAACAAAACAAACAAAACCAACAGAACAGAAACAAACACAACCCAGTTAAAATATTCTTCGAAAATACAATGTAATATTTCACAGGGAAACAAACATGATGAAATCATTTTTTTTTTCAAAAATGCGCAATATTAGTGTGATCACGCATAGATTGTATGACATCATCATCTAGTTCTAGGTTCCGGGAATTTCCGTTCCTTTCTCCCCCTTGTCGAATCCAACAGTGGCTAGATGCCATTGATTCCACTTCAAATTGGTTCCATACACAATACTCACTCAACGTTAACTTATAAACTTTTAACAAAATCTCTTTCCTTTTCCGATTTTTTTCCCCTCCATTTTATGATTTGAATTGGCCATAGAAAAAGAAATTAAAAGCAATAAACGGTAACAATTATTTTTTAAAAAGCTAAAAAATAAACACCAAAAAAACCCAACAAAACAAACAAACAAACATCCCGCCAAAAAAACAAAACAAAAAACGAAACAAAAACAAACAGCCCCCCCCCCAAAAAAAAAAACAAAACAAAAAACAAAAAACCAAAACAATAACAAAACAAAACAAGCAAACTAACCCCCTCGCCAAAATAACAAAACAACAACAAAGAAAACAAAATAAAAAACAAAATAAAAACAACAAACAAAGCAATGCCCCTCCAACCCCCCCCCCCCCCCCCCCCCCGCAAACAAACAGAAAAACAAAATAAATTTAAAAAAACAACCAACAAACAAAACAAAAACACACAATGACAATAAAACAAAACAAACCCCCCCCCCCCCACAAAACACAAACAAAAACAAATCCCCCCCCCCCCCCCATGAAAAGAAACCCCAACAAAATTAAAACATTCTTCGAAAACAGATTGGTAATCTTGCACAGGGCATGAGACAGGATATAACAATTATAAAAATGCGCAATATTCCTGTAATCTCTCATTGATGATCGTATGACATCATCATTAATTGAGTTGCCGCGAATTTCCGTCCCTCTATTCTCGAATCAAACAGTCAGGAGCGGAGATGCCATTGATTCCAATTCAATTTGGCTCCACACATTGAGTTCTTCAATTATTTTTTCATCTCTCTTTTGACTTCGATTTTTTTCTCCAGTTTACGATTTTAGAAAACCATAGAAAAAAAAAGGAAAGAAAAGCAAACCATTGAAAAATAAAAGAAAACAAAAGATCAAATTAGAACAAAAACAAAAATAAAAACAAAACAAAAATAACAAAATAAAGCAAAAAAAAAAAAAACAAACAAAAAAAAAAACAGAAGAAATAAAACAACAAAAACAAAAATAATCCCAAAAACTCCAAAGCAAAAAACAAAAAACAAAAAACAAAACAAAAACAAAACAAAACAACAAAAAAAAAAAAACAAAACAAAACAACAAACAAACCCAAAAAACCCCAATGTTGTGAGCTTCTTAGCCGAGCGCACACTATCTAAGCTCACAAAATTGCCATCCGGAAGTATAACGGACCAACACATAAAACTGTGTGTAAACGTTTATAGTCTGGTTAAGACAGTTTAGTGAGAATTACTCATAAACACGGATGGCAAAAAACAATATCAAAGACACGAGTGACGTCAACTTCATTCCAGACGTTTAAAAAGTGGCCAAATTTACAATATTAAAAATTGTTTAATATCTTTCAATCTGGCTGGTATTAATAAATAAAAATAAATTAATATTCCCTTTATTCATCCCATAGGAGACATTTTTTGTTTATACGGTCTATTCCAAATGAAGACTGGAATAACCCAGGCGTCAGCCGAGCCGCAGTGCAGCGCCCCAAATTGAGCTAGGCAGGACGAGGTGACTTGCTCAACGCCACACAGCGCAGCAGCGGTGGGTGATCGAACTCGGTACCTTTCGGATACGAAGCAAAGACCGTACCGCTGAGCCACGCTGCCCCCATTTTATTTGGTTTATATCTTTCACTCTGGGTGGCACATTGGGGGGGGGGGGGGGGGGGGGGGGGGGGGGGGGGGGAGGGAGGGGGGGGGGCGGATTTTGTCTAAGTCACCATACTCCATTGTATGTAGTAGTTTTAAACTATTTTCCAACATAGTTTTAATCACATTTAAAAATTCGTTCCATCTGATATTTTATAAAGTAATTTTCTAGTTGTCATCAGAAGAAATAATAGAAAAGGTCAAATACGTGACTTTTGATTGTCGCACGGAGTTGCAAAAAAAGAAAATCAATGAATAAAAAACCCTGTAGAAAATGAAAACATCAAATCCGTAATCAAAGTTACACACACATATACACACATATACACATACAATGACACACATTCCCCCCTCCCACACAAACACACATACACACAAACATACAAACAAACACACATACATACAAAAACACACAGGCACACTCAAAACACACCAGGACACGTAAACACACACACATACACAAACACACACGGAACACACACACACGAAACACACCCACACAAACACCCACACCCTCACCCACACACTTAAACAAACACAAGTACACAAATACACACACACACACGAAACACACACACACACACACAAACACTCTCACGAAACACTCACACACACACACACACATACACACACACATATAACACACAAGGATGAGAATAATAGTTAAACATTGATTTTTGAAGTCAAAAATGAGAATTGTCCAATTGACTTTACACTATCATCATCACCGTTCTAACGATATGCATTGCGTCTGCAGCATAGCAAACTAGAGAGTTAAGGCTTTCAGCAAAGCGCACTTATTTACAGGTCTGATAATCCAATTCATTATGGGCTCAATGTTGTAATGGAAATCTCAAAAAGTAACCCAAAATATTGTCAATTACAACAATGTTAAACAATGTTAAACTAGGCCCATAATGGCGTTCGGATGTCAGACCTGCATATATGTAAACGTCGGTCTTCAGTCATCCTTTTTCCCCCTTTGCCATTCATTATTTCATTGATTTGATATAGATAGAACGAAGA
This sequence comes from Berghia stephanieae, assembly GCF_034508935.2. Classification (NCBI taxonomy): domain Eukaryota; kingdom Metazoa; phylum Mollusca; class Gastropoda; order Nudibranchia; family Aeolidiidae; genus Berghia; species Berghia stephanieae. The sequence goes on from NC_088364.1 coordinate 18,944,468, forward strand.
TGACGTCATTCGGGTCTTTGTTATTGTTTTTTGCCATCCGCTTTTATGAGTAATTCTTACTAAACTGTATGAACCAGACTATAAACGCTCAAGGTTACATATATCGTTTTGTGTGTTGGTTCGTTATAACTCCGGGTGGCAATGTTGTGAGCTTCTTCGCCAAACGCACACCGTCTATAAGGAGCAATCGCAGCTCATAGTGAATCAAACGATTACAAAAAATTGACAGCTTTAAAATGATAAAAGGAAAGAATATTTCGGACATAAAGCGACTCGTTAGCCACCATAATAAATAAGTAACACAAATATTACTGTTTGAAGCTCGAAGAAATAGTATTATGTAAGGGTGTAAACTGAGTGCATTCATTTTCGTATCCTGTTCGTGAATAACCAGTGTATCATAGACTCTATAGATAGAAAGAAGATGACGTCACTCAGGTCTTTTTAATTTTTTTTTTTTTTTGCCATCCATGTTTATGAGTACTTCTCATTTAACTGTATTAACTAAACTATAAAAGTTCATGGTGACACATAGTTTTGTGTGTTGGTCCGTTATACTTCCGAGTGGCAATGTTGTGAGCTTCTCAGCCAAGCGCATTCTATCTATATTATGCAAGGCTGTAAACTGAGTGCATTCATTTTCGTCTCCTGTTCGTGAATAACCAGTGTGTCATAGACACTATCTATAGATAGTATGCGCTTGGCTAAGAAGCTCATAATATTGCCATCCGGAAGTATAACGGA
>NC_088364.1:18955211-18962711 GCF_034508935.2 Berghia stephanieae
ATCCATCCATTCATCCATCCATCCATCCATTCATCCATCCAATCTTCCATCCATCCATCCATTCATCCATCCATCCATCCATTCATCCATCCATCCATATATCCATCCACCCATCCACTGATCCATCTATTCATCCATCCATCCATCCATCCAATCTTCCATCCATCCATTCATCCATCCATTCTTCCAACCATCCATCCATTCATCCAAACTTCCATTCATCCATTCATCCATCCATTCTTCCAACCATCCATCCATCCATTCATTTATCCATCCATATATCCATCCACCCATCTACTGATCCATCTATTCATCCATCCATTCTTCCAACCATCCATCCATTCATCCATCCAATCTTCGATTCATCCATTCATCCATCCATTCTTCCAACCATCCATCCATTCATCCATCCATTCTTCCATCCATCCATTCATCCATCCATTCTGTAAACGAATTTCCATTTTTTTATGAATAACGTATATCTTATCTTATCTTATCCATTCCTCCAACCATCCATCCATTCATCCATCCATTTTTGCATCCATCCACCCATCCACTGATCCATCTATTCATCCATCCATTCTTCCATCCATCAACCAGTAAATCTGATACTCATCTGTAACATATGAATTAGTCAGTCAGCCAGTCAGTATGTATGTCTGTCTGTTTGTCTGTCTGCGTGTCAATCTTTTATAGTGACGAGTCATTGAGTCTAATTGTCTATGCCTGTAACATGTAAGGTAGTCAGTCAATCTGTTCGTATCATATTTACTACCTACCAGCGGTCAGACAGACAGTCATCAAGTCTGATTATTTGTCTGTCTGTAAAGTCTTATTTTGACAAGTAATCGAATCTAATCGTCTCTCTGAATATGTCAGTTGAACAGTCTATCTGCTCTACCAGTTACCTATTTGCCAATCAGTCGCCGATCAGTCGATCCGACAGTCAGCAAGTATGTCTGTTTGTATGTCTGTTTAACACCAGTAACTCTATCAAATCGTCCCTCTGAAATCCATTTGTCAAACAGTCGGTCAATCAAAATACTAAGAATAAAGAGAAGAGCCGCTAGACCTACCCATACCAACCACCCGATGTCCTCTGTCGTTTTTTTTGGAGCTTGGTATGGGTAGGTCCAGCGGCTCTTCTCTTTATTCTTAGTATTTTGTCCGTGCCCGACGACTTTGTCCGGAAGACGGCAGAGGACGGCAGTGCCGGGTCGTCGGAGTCAGTCTCCGGTGTGGGTTAGCCCAAATCTACCCCTTTCCCTAAATAGTAACAAGTAATGGTATCAAGATTAAAATGATTGTTTTTGACGACAGATCAAGTATTCAAGTTCAGTAACATTAGATTCTTAAAAATGAAATATCATTAAAAAGTTTCCGATTGGAGCACAGGACGAATAAATATATTTTAGAAGAGTTAGAGGATCGAGCAGGAGGACAGGAACCACTGTTGTCAATGGTCAAAAGAAGGAAATTGTCATAGTTCGGACAGGCTGTCCGCCATGATAATCTGTGCAAGACTGTCATGCATGGCGTTGTAGAGGGACAGAGGAGAAGAGAAGAGAAAAAAAAAAAAACTATGGCAAGACAACATCAAAGAGTGGACAGGCCTGAATCTCAATAACCTACTGGAAAAGGCTAGAGACCGTGACGAATGGCGCAAGGTTGTGAAGTCTGTATGCCGCATGTCCCCCCGACGATCAGCTGGTCATGGGAATGAGTGAGTGAGTGAGTGAGTGAAGTGAACATCTATTTTATTCAAAGATGGCAAAATCATAATCGATTGAGGGGTAGAATAAAAAATTTCTTTCACTCTTGGGTTTTAAATAACAACGTGATGCTGAATGTAAGCTTCAATTTAATATAGATAAATAGAAGTTGACGTCACTCAGGCATTTGTTATTGTTTTTTTTTGCCATCCACGTTTATGAGTAATTCTCACTGAACTGTATTATCCAGATAATATAAGTTCATGGTTACACAGAGTTTTGTATGTTGGTACGTTATACTTCCGGATGGCAATGTTGTGAGCGTCTTAGCCAAGCGCATAATATCTATACGAAAACAGATAAAATGCGTATATTAAATTGAAGCTTACATTCAATTTCACATTGTATTGTATTCATTACAGATTTCAGCTATTAATGATATTTTTAAAAGGCATTTTTTTCATAAAAAAATCATAGTATACTACGGGCATGTTTGGTTCGATCCCCAGTCGAGGTCGACTGATTTTTGGGATGTTTTTTTTTCTTCTTGTATTTTTCTTTCTTGCTTTGTCTGGCACCTTTCATATAAAATATACTTGTTCAGATCTTTATCTTTTGAGAAATGGTATTTACTTTCCACAATAAACATTAGAAATTAACCCCAAGTTAGTAATAATTGTAGTTAGAACGTTAAATTTTCCAGCATCAATCAAGCTCATCCCGACATTGGTCACGTGTCAGTTTGGCTTTATACATTCTACAGAAAAGCTCCCCCCCCCCCCACCACCGCAGCCCCACACTTTCATCGGATTTCCGGAATCTGCCAATCACGTGACTGCTTCATCTTGTACGCCCCAAAACCCAACGTTTAAAGTCATTTCGAGTAACCATGGATTTAACTTAAATAGATCCTGTACAAAACAACAACAGCAACAACAACAACAACAACAACAACAAAAACAAAAAAACAAAACAAAACAAAACAAAACAAAACAAAACAAAAACAAAACAAAAAAGAGCCAACAAAAAAGTGAAAACAAAAACGAAATCTAAAAAATCCCCAACAAAACAATCAAAGAAACAAGAGTTACAATAGCTCAGTGTTAGAGCAATCGCTTATCAGGCAAAGGAGCTGATATCGAACCCGGGAACAGAGGTTGGATAGCTGGGTGTGATACTATGATAATTATGTGGCCATGTGATCTTTTGGTATGGCACACGCCTTCAGACTGGAAGGTCTAGGGTTCGAATCACGCTTGATGCGGCGCATAGCTAGGTCCATGGAAAAGGCTCTTCATTCACATTCTCCTCTCATCGTATCTTAACTTACCGGAGTTCCGTCTCCCTACAGAGGTTGAATGTCATGGAACGCCATTCTTCACGCTCAAGGACCATTGCCGAGCAGTCGATTATCTTTTTGCCAGTTGTTGCCTCCATAATTCCTATCCAGGACTTCCTTGGTTTGCCCGGTGCCTTTCTGCCAGCTAATTTTCCTTCTAGCACTGATTTTTGGATGGTGTGTGTCTCCGAATGTGTCCATAATAAGTCAGTTTTCTCATTTTAACTTCTGCCATCAGTTTTCTAGACCTCTGGCCTGCATCAATAAGAATCAGAATGCTTGATTTCTTTCTGGTCCATGGTACTCTCAGAATTCTTCGGTATATCCCATAGAATTAAACAAATGAGAATACGTACGGAGCCTAAAAAGTGTCCACCAATGAAAGCATTCAGCGCCATTATATCATGGGCTGGGAATGTAAGCGTTACCATTCATTCGGTCTCTATGTCAACATAACGACACAAGAAAAACAACAAACACAATATCAAAAGCCACAATAAAATGGTTCAGAACTGTTGCGTATATTTATGCTTCAATAAAGCTGTCAAAAAATGAAGTTAGAGAATGTGTGTAATCGTGTATTATAATAACCTATAATGTGTTTTCCAACCACCACATCATCACCGTCACTACTACTACAACCACCATTACCATTTCATCACTACCACAACTACTACAACCACCACCACTATATCATTATCACTACCACTAGGGTACACCACCACTACATCATCATCACGACTACAACCACCACCACTCCATCATCATCACTACCACTACTACTACACCATCACTACCACCACTATTACAACAATCACCACCACATCATCATCACTACCTCTACTACTACAACCACCACCACCACAATATCAGGACTACCACAACTACTACAACCACCAGCACCACATCATTATCACTACCACTACAACTATACCACCACTAGCACATCATCATCACTACCACTACTACTACAACCACCACAACCATATCGTCATCACTACCACTACTACTGCAACCACCACCACCACCAACCACCACCACTATATCATTATCACTAACACTACACCACCACCACATCATCATCACTACTACAACCACCACCACTCCATCATCATAACTACCACTGCTACTACACCATCACTACCACCACTATTATAACAACCACCACCACATCATAATCACTACCTCAAATACTACAACCACCACCACAATATGATGACTACCACTACTACTACAACCACCAGCACCACATCATTATCACTACCACTACAACTATACCACCGCCAGCACATCATCATTACTACCACTACTACTGCAACCACCACCACCACCATATCATCATCATTACTACTACTACTACTACTACTACTACTACTACTACTACTACTACTACTACTACTACTACTACTACCACCACCACATCATCATCACTACCACTACTACTACAACCACCACCACATCATCATCACTATCACTACTACTACAACTACAACCACCACCACCACATCATCATCAACAACACTACTACTACAATCACCAACACCACATCATCCTCACTACCACAAGTACTACAATCACTACCATAATTAGGTTTTGGAGCTTTTCTTCTTTTGAAATAAGGAAACTTCGGAATTGTATTTGGCATTGTGTTTATATATCATAAAATAATTCGAATCAGTTATCTATTTAGAACGAGATGCTATACAATGTGTATGCAAATACCATTCCAATTCCTTTTTCTTGTGTGCGGGAATTCCTCTTTCGGCATTGAAATTCCTACGAGTGGTGTCTGAAATTCCTGTGAGCCAAATTTAAAGTTGGCGTCTCTTTGCTATGATGATGCAGTGAGTGTGAGAGAGTCATCACTACACACATAAACAACAGAAACAATTTAAAAACATAACTATGACACAAAACCACGCACACACGGGGCTATACTATTTATCCTTTTCTCTATATAGAACAGGACAAGACAAACAAGAGCTTGACTCTCTCTACACTTAGCATTGATGTTTGTCGTCTGACGAGTTCAACTCTCGGTCGGCCTGTCAATATTCCTTTTTGCCTAGGACGTAATCATTAATAGAATGTTGTGTGGTTTTGACCGTGAAGAAAACCTTAAGAAGTCACATTTATATCATTTTAGAGACATCGTTTTGAATCATGTTGAGTTAAACGAGCGAGCAGGAAGTTATTTTCTTAGATTTCATGAACGGCCGATCAGCGCTTGTTTACTATAGTAACGCGATTCCCAGCTCATGTCTCAATGGCGGATATTTTTCTCATCGAGGCCGCTGGTTGGTTAGCCAATAAGAGCACCGTACGGTTTCCATTGGGTAAATTCCTTGGTATATCCACATCTCAAAGGCATCACTTTTTCTTTCCATCTCCTTCGTTATGGTCCATGTTTCACATGCACATAGGAATGTGGACCATATATAACATTTAGCAATACGTACTTTTGTTTTTTGTAGATATTTTAAACATAGTGTAATCATGATTAAATTAAAAGGACGAGTTTTCTGGCCAAATGTTTAAATACGAGTTTTTTTTCTCCAAAGTACGACAGTAATCTGAATAAAACGTTTATTCAAAACATCCATCAATGGAAATGAATCTTAACGTTGTCAAACTGAATTAATCCCGAGACCTGAAAGGGTTAATCTCGGTTGATTCCAAAAATAACCTAAAGGCAACATCGTGATTGAATCAAAGTAGGATAAAGAATTTGCGGTCAGATCGAACGCCTACGTACACATAGTTTCCTGCTCCACCTCATTTTTGTAGGTCATATGGGTGCAGAACAGTAGGTATTATTATTATCATCATCATCATCATCATCATCATCATCATCATCATTATTATTATTATTATTATTATTATTATTATTATTATTATTATTATTATTATTATTATTATTATTATATTATTATTATTATTATTGTTATTATTAATATTATTATTTTTATTGTTCATCATCATCATCATCATCATCATCATCATCATCATCATCATCATCATCATCATCATCATCATCATCATCATCTTCTTCTTCTTATAATACTACTACTACTACTACTACTACTACTACTACTACTACTACTACTACTACTACTACTACTACTACTACTACTACTACTACTACTACTACTGCTGCTACTACTACTACTACTACTACTACTACTACTACTAATAATAATAATAATAATAATAATTATAATAATAATAATAATAATAATAACAATAATAATAATAATAATAATAATAATAATAATAATAATAATAATAATAATAATAATAATAATAATAATTATTATTATTATTATTATCATCATCTTCGTCGTCTTTAAAAAACGGCAGTACACTTAACATGTAGGACGAGACATGACGCCTGCTAGCCGACATCACAATTATTGGTCGAACGGAGACAACGCTGTTAACGGCCAGGTACTCAATTTACATCTGAATAAAGATTGACCATTTTCCACAATTCTCTAGTTTCCGCCTAGCGAGATATATGATGGAACCAAATTTCCATTTCGTACAGTACACATGCCCCATCTTTGCGGTTATTTTTATATTGGATACCTTATATTATCCATCACTGCTTATTGCCAGGTACTTAGTCTCATTGAGTGTAGTCACGAGTAACTGAAGCATTTATATAGGGCAATACCCCCACGAAACGTGCTCAAAGCGCTTTACAAGGGGTCACAAGCCAACAGCAACACTTAATATATTGGACGAAACTGATTAGATACAACACTGTTAACGACAGGATACTGAATTTAGACCCGAGGACGATGAGAGTATGTGAGTTGCTGTTGAAAATGATGATGATGATGATGATGATGATGATGATGATGATGATGATGACGACGACGACGACGATGATGATGATGATGATGATGATGGTGATGATGCTGATAATGGTTATGACGATGATGATAACGACGATAACGACGACAATGATAATTACCTGCTTGATACAATGCAGCCTATCATTTGTCTGTTGAGTATGTCTTTCCATGTCAGGCCGAAACTAGCACGCCATTGGACGGCTGAGGTCACATGGTCACGCATTGATTGGCTGTCCAATGTAGGTGGCTGGTTTAACATCCAATCACGATTGCACGATGGACGACGAACAACTGGGGGAAATAAACTTATTTTTGTCACCACTGAACTGAAGACACTCTTCAAAGGGAAGAAGACAGGACGCTCACCATATAATCCAGATCTGCCTAAAGTATGCAAGAACTACAGAGAATTTTCAACCTGGCACCCCACACGTCTGCAGACAAAACTGTATGGGCCCCGGGCAGAACTGAGGACGACAACGGTGTTTCTCCACAAAAGAGTTCATCGAATTTTGTCTGTATTTATTTGGTGTGGCCTACATGTGTTTCGTTTTGGTTTGAATGTTTATTCCATCATTTTGTTTTATCC
>NC_088364.1:18967711-18997711 GCF_034508935.2 Berghia stephanieae
TGGAATCACTAGTTACCTTGAGCTCAACTAACGACAACTCACTGTTCGCTGCACAAACCTAATAAAAGACGTCAAACTACAAGTCCTATTGGGTTCTAGCGTAGCCAACGTTAAGTTATAGCCTAACACTGAAACCCAAAAAGACTGGCATTTTGACGTCATTATTTGTTTTTTGCACCGCCTAGTGAGTTGTCGTTAGTTGTAGTTCAACCAATGGGAGCACTTTATTCCTTGAGCTCTCCTAACGACAACTCACGAGACACTGCACAAAACTAAAAAAAAAATACTTAAAGTCCCGTTGGGTTCTTGTGTCAGGCTATAAGTTAACGATGACCACGATTCTGGTGTCAGGCTATAAGTTAACGATGACCACGATTCTGGTGTCAGGCTATAAGTTAACGATGACCACGATTCTGGTGTCAAGCTATAAGTTAACGATGACCACGATTCTGGTGTCAGGCTATAAGTTAACGATGACCACGATTCTGGTGTCAGGCTATAAGTTAACGATGACCACGATTCTGGTGTCAGGCTATAAGTTAACGATGACCACGATTCTGGTGTCAGGCTATAAGTTAACGATGACCACGATTCTGGTGTCAGGCTATAAGTTAACGATGACCACGATTCTGGTGTCAGGCTATAAGTTAACGATGACCACGATTCTGGTGTCAGGCTATAAGCGATGACCACGATTCTAGTGTCAGGCTATAAGTTAACGATGGCTACGGTTCTAGTGTCTCGCTGGAAGTTAACGATGGCTAAGGATGGATCCCGTTTTCTTTGCGTGTGAACCGAGTTAACACTTTACCAAATGAGCCTTGAACTAACAGATGGAACGAAAATATAGATATCACTCAGGTCTATGAGTAATTCTCACTAAATTGTATTAACCAGACTATAGATAGTATGCGCTCGGCTAAGAAGCTCATAACATTGCCATCTGGAAGTATAACCGACCAACACACAAAACTGTGTGTATCCATGAACGTTTATAGTCGGGTTAATACAGTTCAGTGAGCATTACTCATAAACGCGGATGGCAAAAAACAATAACAAAGACATGAGTGACGTCATCTTCGAACTATCTATAAACGTTCAACGGTACACATAGTTTTGTGTTTTGGGTCCGTTATACAACCGTATGGTAATGTTGTGAGTTTCTGAAGCAGCGACCAATTTCTATAGATAGTTCGAAGATGACGTCACTCAGGACTTTGTTATTGTTTTTTGCCATCCGCGTTTATGAGTAATGCTCACTGAACTGTATTAACCTGACTATAAACATTTCATGGATACACACTGTTTTGTGGGTTGGTCCGTTATACTTCTTAGCCAAGCGCATACTATCCATAGATAGTATGCAGATGACGTCACTCAGGTCTTTGTTATTGTTTTTGCCATCCGCGTTTGTGAGTTGTTCTCACTAAACTGTATTAACCAGACTATAAACGTTCATGGATACACACAGTTGTGTGTGTGGTCCGTTATACTTCCGGATGGCAATGTTATGAGCTTCTAAGCCAAGCGCATACTATCTATACAGTCACCTCAGCTATCGGGCGTGGGGCATTTGTTTTACAAATCACGTGTTCTGGATTGATTTGGAAATGATTTAAAGAATTAATAAGAAAAGAAGCGGCGAGAAAAGGAAGTTAGGAGACAAGTTAAAATATGTGAAGAGAAAAGAGGAGAAGAGGAGGTAGATGAATACGAGGAGAAAAAAAAAGAGGACAAAACAAAAATCTAAAACAAAACAAAAATAATAGAAAAACAAACCAAAAAGAAAAACCCCTTACAAAGAACAAACAAATACAAGAAACGTATTTTAAAAAAAAGAACATAGAAAAAATAAACAATGAAAAAAAAAACCAACAAACATAACAATAACCTAACAAACAAACTAAAATGTCATAGTTCTGATCATCCGTCCATTAGAACGTTTTAAAGTGATAGGTCACTGATGAAAAAAAAAAATATGAGAAAGGGAAAAAAGAAGAGAAGATATTTATGATAGAGGAAGGAAGAGAACGATGAAGAAGATGTTTTTGTCTTCATGTATTTTTAATGGTTTCGAAGGCGCTTGCGACACTTTCAGCTCATTCCATCCAGCACAAGTAGAAAGGAAAGAAAATGGGATAGCCCAAATTTTTTTTTTTATAGATTTACAATTAAAAAGCACCTTAGAAAAAGTAAAACTGGTTGAAGTACTAGATTTGAGATTTTTGGACAAGATAAGAATCATTTTAATAGATCGATATTTCAAGGACGAGTTTCCCGGCCCAGTCTTTTTAAAAAAATGTGTTATTTTTTTCAGAGAAACGCAGCACATTCATCACTTTCCCCTCGCTATGAATAACAATAAATTTATTCTCTAAAATAAATCTGGCTGATAAATAATTATCTTTGAAAAACACGACTCGCTCGAGTTGTTCTAATATCTACTTGGGAACCAATGTTCAATGGAAAATGTTGATATCATGCCGGTTTGATTTTTGGAAATAAGCCAAATTTCGAATATGACAGAATATGAGAAACAATATAATAACAATAACAATAATAATAATAATAATAATAATAATAATAATAATAATAATAATAATAATAATAATAATAATAATAATAATGAATAATAATAATAATAATAATAATAGTAATAAATAATATAATGATAATAATAATGATAATAGTAATGGTAACAACAATAACAATAATGATAATAATAAAATAATATTAACAATAATAATAATAATAATAATAATAATGATAATAATAATGATGATAATAATAATGATAATAGTAATGATAACAACAACAACAACAACAATAACAACAATAATAATAATATAATAATAATAATAATAATAAATAATAATAATAATAATAATAATAATAATAATAATAATAATAATAATAATAATAATAATAATAATAAAATAATAACAATAGATCGATAACTAGCTGTTCGATCAGATTGGGGCTGGAAAGACGATACCAAACAGATATATCAACATCGCAAACTGCTCATTGATATTAAAAGTTTTGTGATCTATTCACCTTTTTGGCTGGCAAAAAGGTTGGAGAATAAACAAAAGTGTGACGTCAATCGCTATCTATCCACAGGCAATTATGCTGTACCTGTAAAATCTTTTATTGTTCATGCATTTGTCAAAAATCAAATCTTGGCTGAGACGAGTGCTCCATCTGGCAAGACGCCTAGGTGACAAACAATGACTTGTCATTATTTGTTGTAGATATCACCAATAAACACTTTAAAATGCCAGACATTAATTGCGATAATTGCCTCTAACGCTTTGGGTGGGCTGGATAAAACCGTGCCAGCAATAGTGTTGTAACTCTTTATGGTCTTGTTCCCCCCCCCCCCCCACCCCACCCATGTTAATTTTGTTCTTTTCTATTTTCCACCCTCTTCTCCTGTTCCTTCTTCTTCTTCTTCTTCTTCTTCTTCTTCTTCTTCTTCTTCTTCTTCTTCTTCTTCTTCTTCTTCTTCTTCTTCTTCTTCTTCTTCTCCTCTTCTTCTTCTTCTTCTTCTTCTTCTTTTCTTTCTTCTTCTTCTTCTTCTTTTCTTCTTCTTCCTTCTTTCTTTCTTCTTTCTTCTTCTTCTTCTTCTTCTTCTTCTTCTTCTTCTTCTTCTTCTTTCTTCTTCTTTTTCTTCTTCTTCTTCTTCTTCTTCTTCTTCTTCTTCTTCTTCTTCTTCTTCTTCTTCTTCTTCTTCTTCTTCTTCTTCTTCTTCTTCTTCTTCTTCTTCTTCTTCTTCTTCTTCTTCTTCTTCTTCTTCTTCTCTTTCTTCTTCTTCTTCTTCTTCTTCTTCTTCTTCTTCTTCTTCTTCTTCTTCTTCTTCTTCTTCTTCTTCTTCTTCTTCTTCTTCTTCTTCTTCTTCTTCTTCTTATCCTCCTCCTCCCTCTCTCCCTCCTCTTCTTGTGTTTTTATCTTCAAAATAGAGACGTAAAGCATAGTAATGCTTTGTAATTCTTGGCAAGGGCAACACCCAGAATTAATTCCCATATCACGATGAATAGAGATATACGTCTTATCCAAAGGGTAACTAGTAAGTGATATCGTCTATTTAAGACTACAAAAACCGGAAAAATATCCGAGTCAATGGACTTTATGGTTTATCGTTATCTTATCGTTATATCAATTCCTCTTTCTTCTTCTTCAGTCTTCACCCCACAGTGGGTATGGACCACCGGTGAAACTTGTCCATTCTCTCTTCTGTCGTTGGCCAGTCTTTCCATCTCCTGCCAGCGAATCCCAAACCTCTCCAGCTCTACCAGAAGGTCTCTCCTCCAGGTTGACCTCGGTCTTCCTTTTTTCCTCTTTCCTGATGGATTCCATTTCTTGTGAGATTGTCGTTCAGTTTTCCTTAAAGTGTGTCCGATCCATCTTCATTTTCTTTTGTATACATAATATGCAATAGTAATAATACATGGCATTTATATTGAGCTTTACCCCATTGTCACAGGCTCTTAGCGCTTTACAATTATATAAAACAAAATATTTTACAATAAGACACGTTTGATGGAATAGTGATACGAACTCAATTTAACAACATCAAATTATGATAATAGTACTGCAACATTATGACGTAAAAAGATAAAACTTTAAGCGAGATTTGAAAGTTGTCAACGAATCCGAGCATCTCACGCGTGATGGGAAAGAGTTCCAAAATGGGGGGCCGAAAATTGGCTTTCAACTCCTCCATCTTAGAGCCACATACATCTCTGACTGTTGTCCTTCTCTCAGTCAGCTAAGACGCAAAACCTTTACCTCATTTAAAGAGCCTACAACGCCTTAGGACAGCCAATGTCTTTTAAAAATGTTTTAAAGGGTTTTACGGCGCTTGCAACACATTTAGGTCATATCAGCGCCAATAAAAAGGAGGAAAATGGGATAGTTAAAAGTTATAGAATTACAATTAAAGCACGTAAGAAAAGGGAAAGACAAAGTGGAATTGGTTCAAATAGGAAACAGATGTAGATTCTAAGAGCACACTATCAAAGTACTTAGTTTGAGATCACCAAAAAGTCTCATCCAGACACAAGCACATGTCCCCACTAAGAGGCATACACCCAAATGTTTACAAATCATATATAACATGTAAACAAACCATAATACAGTGCATGAACAGAGAGATGATTTACAAGGAAAAAAATATCATCTCCCAAATACATTTGAATGGTTCCCTCTCAGCCAATGTATACGGCAAGGGCCAGAACAAAACCAAGTAATCTCATTCCAAGACAAAGACAGAAAGCAAGTTGGAAAACCGATATAGATAGTTCGAAGATGATGCCACTCAGGTCGTTGTTATTACTTTTTGCCATCCGCGTTTATGAGTAATGGCAATGTTATGAGCTTCTTAGCCAAGCGCATACTATCTATAGGGGGATAGAAGGCATAGTAAGTACACCTCCCTGTCCACTATGGGAGGTCAGGAACCCCACCCAGTTAGGACAGCCAACTAGACCGTCCAAAAGTCTCATACAAATGTTGGCACAGGATTTCCACCGTAAGGAAAATAAACCCAGATAATTTTCATACCATTTTGTGCAGCTATGTGGTCTTGTGGTATGACACTCGCGTTCGGATCGGAAGGTCCTGGGTTCGAGCCTCGCGCTCGGCGCATAGTTGAGTCCTTGGAAAAGGCTCTTTACTCACTTTCTCTCATCGTACTCAGGTGTAAAATGAGTACCTAACCGTTAACAGCGTTGTCTTTGTCCGAAAAAATGTATTATCGCCTAACAGGCGGCATGTCCCGTCCTACATGTTAAATGTTGCTGTTGACCAGGGACCCCTTGTAAAGCGCTTTGACCACAATTAGTGGATATTGCGCTATATAAAGCTCAATTTTATTTATAATTTAAAAAAAAATAATCATTCAGAAATGTCAAAGAAAGTAAAATCGCCAGCTACGGAAGGACTCACACGATTACATCCAATCACCTCATCTAAGGCAATGGACTCCAGAGAGAGCCTGGGCAAAACCAAAAATGACGCATTCCGGTACAGAGTTAGAGAGCTAAACATTAAAAAAATATTAAAAGTTACGTCTATAGATAGTATGCGCTTGGCTAAGAAGCTCATAACATTGCTATCCGGAAGTATAACGGACCAACACACAAAACTGTGTGTATCCATGAACGTTTATAGTCGGGTTAATACAGTTCAGTGAGCATTACTCATAAACGCGGAGTCAAAAAACAATAACAAAGACCTGAGTGACGTCATCTGCATACTATCTATAGGCAGACATGCGTGACCTTTTCCGAACCCCATTTATCGTTAAGAAAATAAACAAATAGTTAAATGGATAGAAAATAAATAAATAGACGAATAGAAATAATAAAGGGTCCTCTTCCAGAATACACACTGATTATATTATGTGCTAAAGGTTTTGAGCGCTTCACTTGATATGATATCAGGTTTTAAACAGTTGTAAGAACATTTTGCCTATCATAAAACAAGTAACACGATAATATGTGTACATATACCATTTAGCAATGACTATGAAAATTTTGTTTTCTATTTTTGTAGGAAATACTACTCTTAAATCAAAGCCCTATCTCCACTGAGTAAAAATCTTTTTGAATTTTGAAAATCCATTAATATATAACAAAGTTATGCAGTTTCAAAGATGTCATTTATTTGGATGACTCACAAAGAGAAAAAAAATACGGAAAATATGGGACGCTTTTTCTGCGTTTTATTCTGGTTTGTGCGTGTATCTCGCTTAATACGTGGAATTAGATATTAAAACTTGGCAATTTTATGGCAAAATTATTAGAAAATATGATGAAGAGATCAGAAGAGTTCTAACTTGTATAGTTTTAGAGCTGTATGGCTAAGGTCAACTATAAATTTGTTTTAAAATATACATAATATTGATCATTTGGAACTTTTCCGAAGTGTAATCTTGTGTCTACAACCCATACAAATGACACGAAAAATGCCTGCTGAATTATTATCAATCAGTCCCGTGAGACCATGGCTTATGTTAGTTCTAGTATTTATTTGAGAGAGGAGAGAGAGAGAGAGAGAGAGAGAGAGAGAGAGAGAGAGAGAGAGAGAGAGAGAGAAAGAGTTAATCTACTATCCCTATGACAAAACAATGAAACAATACCTTAATTTAAAAAAAGCGCACGAGGATTTGTGTCATCCGTCGTCGCGAACAAGGTTGCCAGATGGCCACGTGTGTGGCCAAATTTATAATTTTGTTTCTTTTTTTACATTTTATTGATCTATGTTTGTCTCAGTGACATTTATCCTAGTCTATTCAATTTTCTGTTTGTTAAAATTTAGTTCATTTTAAGTGGGCCAGTCTTAATATTGAAAGCCATATGATTTTCTATTTAGCCACTTTTGAAGTCGAATTTGGTCAGGTTAAAGTCTGGCCATCTGGCAGCCTTGCCTCGCTCACGTCATTTTCGTCTCCATATTTTCACTCATTGAAATGCAAATTGGGTTGATGTTTTGTGAGAATACGGGAAAAGTACTTATCATAATCGAATGAAATTTGAAATATAAATAGAAGAAATGTGCATATATAACCTTATGAGCGACAAAATCTCTCCTCTTTGTAGTTTTAGAACTATTGTACTCCAAAGAGTAAAAATCTATTTTTAACGGTCGTCTGGTGATCGTACGAGTTTTGTCGCTTGACATAATCTAAAATGACCTCTTTTCTAAATGTGTGCCAACTTTCAGTTATATTCAATTATAAACAGCGTCGTAATTAATTTTTTAAAATAGCATGTACGAAACGGCTTCGTCCCATATTTTGTGGCGAATTTGGGCACTTCGTGAGCGAAAAAGAGGCCCAAGGATTTGTGAGGGATAGTCATTGCTATACCATTACTCTGAAGAAAAAAAACCAACCTAACAACACGTATTTAAAATTTTGGCCAGATAACCTATAAAAATGACTCTCATCTTGGCAGCAATAGCTCTCGAACCTGGGACTTCACGATGTCCAAGTATTAAGAGTTGTTGACAAGCTGGGAGCCATTTTAATCGATCGATATTTTTGAAGGATGAGTTTTCTTTCCAAAATTTTGTATCCGTGTTTGTTCAAAATACGATAATATATATTAATAAATGTCGACTGACGAAATGGAGGACATAGAAACAATTGTATCGGCAAAAAAAAAAATATGTGAGTGGCCTTATTTATTTTTATTTCTATACGCTATAACCAACATTATCGAGCACTCTCGTACCTACAAATACCCACCAGCAAATATATATATATATATATATATATATATATTATATATATATATATATATATATATATAATATATATATATATATATTATAGTTGTATGTCTATCAAAATATAACATTCGAAAATCAAACCAGGTCAAGAATAATCTGCTGTTGAGTTGGAACGTAATTATAGGTTTGACTGGAAAAAGCCAGATCCGGATTTAGCGACACAAACTATTTTTAAAAACCAGTTTGTTTTCGGGGGGAAGGGGGAGAGGAGGGGGGGGGAGGGGGGATCTACATTATGGCCTGTTGGTGGAGAGAGAGAGGGAGAGAGAGAGAGAGAGAGAGAGAGAGAGAGAGAGAGAGAGAGAGAGAGAAAGAGAGAGAAAGAAAGAAATATCCCGGCCTGTAAAGAATCTAACCCCTCATTTAACCCCCTCCTTACCACCTACAGCAAAATCGTCACATTTGTTACGACACAATATACATTTTTTTCTTATTCATATTTATTTTGTACATCACAAACTTCGAAGAATGATCTTTGTTTGATTAATAAGAACATGGCGTTGTTTTGTAGAGAGATTGTTTGAGTTTTAAAAAAATCATTTTTTTTCTGCTGGGTAAGCCTGCCATTTTTGGGGAAATACTGGAAATGATCGGTAAGGAGAGAATTAAATGATCTAAAAGTACCGCAACCACTCACTGGAAAACCCCTTACAAAAGTCTTTACTTTATTCTTTTTTTTTTTTTAAGAAAAGAAAGAAAACCAAAGCTCTTTTGATTTCCATATAAATCACATTAAGAAATTAAGAAATGGGTAATTGAAATTGTAGCACGTACGTCCAGTTCAGAAGGTCTGAGGTTCGATCCCCAGTCGAGGTCGACTGATTTTTTTGGGATGATTTTTTTCTTGTATTTTTCTTTCTTGCTTTGTCTGGCACCTTTCATATTATACACTTGTTCAGTTCTTTCCCGATAAATCACATCACTAATTGAATGAAATTATATATCAAAGTTATTCTATCGTCGTGACTATATTATTGTTGTTGTTGTTGTTGTTGTTGTTGTTGTTGTTGTTGTTGTTGTTGTTGTTGTTGTTGTTGTTGTTGTTGTTGTTGTTGTTGTTGTTGTTGTTGTTGTTGTTGTTGTTGTTTATTATTATTATTATTATTATTATTATTATCATTATTATTATTATTATTATTATTATTATTATTATTATTATTATTATTATTATTATTATTATTATTATTATTATTATTATTATTATTATTATTATTATTGCCTTATAATGAACAACATTCAATATTAGCCAAAAAACCGGTCCTTTTAAAAAAAAATAAAATAAAATTCCCTTTATTCATCCCCAAGGGGAAATTAGCCTTTAAGGTCTATTCCAAGGGAAAACCGGAATAACCCAGGCGTCATCCGCAGAGCAGCGCCGCAAAGTGAGCTAGGGCGAGGTGACTTGCTCAAGGCACCGGCGGTTGATTGAACTCGGTACCTTTCGGGTAGGACACTGTGCCACGTTTCACGATTAAAAATGGCCCTCATCTTGTCGAAATCCCAGGTTTGATGGTTTGATTTGACATGAACGATGAGAGTCATTTTCATCAATCGATATTTGAAGGACGCGTTTTCTGGCCAAATGTTTATTTTAAGTACTTTTTTTTCCACAGTACGGCATTATCGTAATTCAGTGGAAGAGTGGTTTTCCAAAACTCCCTAACTCCGTTTTTTCCCCATTTTGAGACATTGAGGATTCTTTCCCTGACAATGTCCCATTCGGTTTGTTATTTAAATCACATTAAAACTTCAAATTCACACAAATCTAAGGAAATTCTTGTGCCCATTGATGCTTAAAATAAAGTTTACATTTCAATTTATCTCATGGATGGAAAATCTCAAATAGTAGAAAAATGGACTTAACCAGTTTTGTAAAACCAGCCTTCAGTTGTAACATAAGCTTACTACAAACAACTTGCAGTGGCGTGGCATGCTTACAGTAATAAGGTGGTGCCAGAATCAGAAGAAAATGACTTAAAACATGCTAGATTTGTAAATCTAAAGGAACGGGGAAAAAAAGAAAAAAAAAAAAAAAAAAAGAAAAGACTTACTCAAATAAGTAAGAGGTGGTAGGTATATACCATTTCTCAGTTTTATTTTTTTTTTTAAATGCTGAAATTCTTTTTTAAAAGATGGATGCGGTGCCAGGCACCAAATCAACCAATACAGCCACGCCCCTGGAAACAAGAAGTAAAAGTCATACTTACGATTCTTGATATAAATCTCAACTATTCAACACCATTTGTGGCCAAGCGCCTCTATAGGGTATTATAATGGAGATAACCAGATTAAAAAAAAAATGAATTCAAATTTAAGATATTCATAAATATGACATTTAAAAAAAATTGGAATGTAAGGAATTTTATGATTTCCGTTCATATAAGCGTCGTATTTTTATCTGTAAATCCAATTTTCAGCTAATTGTTCAACCCCGTCATAATATACCGATTTCAGGAGGCGGGTCACATTTTATATTATTATTAGTTATCTCATTATCAGTACAAACTACCATTACAACATTTTAGCACGCAGAGTTTAACGCCTCTTAATTCGGAGTTATTATCCGGAATATAAGATCAATAAAAAAAAACCCATCAACAAAAAAGAAAAACGTTACACCCATTTGAAGTTAAAAAGAGTTATCTGGTAATGGTGTAGAACTTATTTAAAACTTGTGTGAAATCTCCCGATATGGGGCTGCTTTATCACCGCGTGTGTGTGTGTGTGTGTGTGTGTGTGTGTGTGTGTGTCCGTCGCCCACAGACCTCACGGAAAGGGAAGGGTAAGAAGAAGGGGGTGGGGGGGGGGGGGGGGGGGGGTTATGAAGGGGATATAAAGTAGTGCGGGGCGGTCCTTGGCAAGCTTAAGGACCACGGTCCTACGGTCCTTGGGAAATGAAGACCGCAAGGACCGGTCTCGTTCATTCTTGAACCGTTAAAGACCGCTACACGATGAAAACCGTGGCCTACAGGAGTAAAACACACGGAGTAGTCACACTCATTTCAAATTGTAACCTAATTAGAGAAGAGGGGTGATGCGGCATAAAGCAAGTATTCATGTCATGAAATCACACAGTTCACTCTAAAGGAGATATAGTTCATCATACTTTAGTTTTTCAAGTCGGTGTAAATAAATAAATAAAAAACAAGAGCTTTTCTTTATCCCCTTTTACAGCCTGGAGTCGATTATACTCTAACTCTTTGGTACGGCTATAATATTATTATTGTCTTGTGGTATGACTGGTATATTATATTCCTTCATGGAATGCCGAGGCGACGACATCTTATGATGTCGTGGCGGAAGGGCATCATTTAAAAAACAAGAACAAAAAAAAAAAAAAAACAAACCCAAAAACAAAAACAAAACAAAAACAAACAAATCGTGCCCTACCGTTTTAATCAAGCGTGCAATAACAATAATTAGACTCCACTGAAGTCGGGCCCGTATCGCTGTTACTGCTGCTGCTCTCTAAGACACCAATTGGATTCAATAGTCTGATGTCACGCCGCCCGGCAACGGCGGCCATCTTGGTTCTAAACAAAGAAAATCATTACTTTTTATTCTTCATGCTGGCTAGAACT
Organism: Berghia stephanieae; assembly: GCF_034508935.2. Classification (NCBI taxonomy): domain Eukaryota; kingdom Metazoa; phylum Mollusca; class Gastropoda; order Nudibranchia; family Aeolidiidae; genus Berghia; species Berghia stephanieae. The sequence goes on from NC_088364.1 coordinate 18,979,591, forward strand.
TTTCATATGCCTTGTTATCAGAATGTGTAAAAGTCAAAACACGATCAAATTTATGTTTTTTTTCCCCCTCTGAATACGCTTTTATGGTCGCCGGAGAAATATTTCTTACGGCGTCCGCCATTGTTCCAATAGTTTAGAGCCAGTGTAACTAAGTTACCATGCGTCATTAGGAAGGAAGTGACGTTACGACTGTTGAAGAGTATTAGATCTAAAGTTAATACACAGCAATGAATACTTTGCTTGTAGAAGACATGGCCTGTGATGTGCTATGTACAAAATGAATATAAGGTAATTTAAATGCATACCACTGTGTAATACCTGTGTAGCTTGCTTAGTTGACCGATCATGATCATTGTTTGCCGAATAAAAAAAATAAAAACTTGAGCTTTTATATAGCGCAATTACCACTAAACGTGCTCAAAGCGCTTTACAAGGGATCCCCTGACCAACACATTAACATGAGAACGAGACATGACGCCTGTGAAGCGATATTCCAATTTTTTCCCCCCTACAGAGATAACGCTGTTAATGACCAGGTGCTCATTTTACACCAGAGTACGGTGAGAGAATGTGAGTAAAGGGCCTTTTCCAAGGACTCAACTATGCGCCGAGCGAGGCTCGAACCCAGGACCTTCCGATCTGAAAGCGAGTGTCATACCACTAGACCACATAGCCTCAATACCTACGTAACCAGCTTAGTTTACCAATCATGACCATTGTTTCCCGATTAATGTATGTTCGGACTATCCGAATCATAATACTCTTCAACAGTCGTAACGTCACTTCCTTCCTAATGACGCATGGTAACTTAGTAACACTGGCTCTAAACTATCGGAACAATGGCGGACGCCTGTATGAAATATTTCTCCGGCGAGCACAAAAGCGTATCCAGAGGGGAAAAACCCGTAAATTTGATCTTGTTTTGACTTTTACACATTCTGATCACAAGGCATATGAAAAGTTCTAGCCAGTATGAAGAATAAAAAGTAATGATTTTCTTTGTTTAGAACCAAGATGGCCGCCGTTGCCGGGCGGCGTGACATCAGACTACTGAATCCAATTAGCCAGTAGATTTTTGACCAATCAAAACGCGGTATTTGTGACACACCCTCAAACCCACTCGGACAAATATAGATGGTTGTATACAAACAATAGAATGAAGTGAGTTGACATCACGCTGTTCTTTCATTATTGTTTCCAGACCACTAAGTGTGTGACTTCTCACTGGGTACGCTCATTCAAGACTATAGATACTATGCGCTTGACTGAGAAGCTCATAACATTGCCCTCCGGAAGTATGACGGACCAACACACACATCTGTGTGTATCCATGAACGTTTATAGTCGGGTTAATGCAGTTTAGTGAGCATTACTCATAAACGCGGATGATAAAAAACAATAACAAAGACCTGAGTGACGTCATCTTCGAACTATCTATAAACATTAAAGGTTAAACACAACATTGTTCTGGGATGGAACAATTAATCAGGCGTGTAGATTAGTGATGCAAAGCTAGCGAGTATTTTAATTAAACGAATACCATCGATTGTCTTATCATGTTGTTTGCTTAGTTTACCAATCATTGTGCGGCTATGCGGTCTTGTGGTATGACACTCGCTTTCGGATCGGAAGGTCATGGGTTCGAGCCTCGCGCTCGGCGTATAGTTGAGTCCTTGGAAAATACTTTTTACTCACATTCTCTCACCGTACTCAGGTGTAAAATGAGTATCTGGCCGTTAACAGCGTTGTCTTAGTCCGAAAAATTGTAATATCGCCTAACAGGCGGCATGTCCCGTCCTACATGTTAAATGTTGCTGTTGACCAGGGACCCCTTGTAAAGCGCTTTGAGCACATTTAGTGGATATTGCGCTATATAAAAGATCAATTTTTTTTAGATTAGTGATGCAAAGCTAGCGAGTATTTTAATTAAACACATACCATCATTTTTATTATCATGTTGTTTGCTTAGTTTTATACTTACTCCTATTGTTTACATACAGAAGACGGCTGCCAGGGAGGCGTGGTTATCTTCCTATTATAATATTCTCTCCATTATGAATCTAGAAGAATAGATGTCCGTTCAATGAACAATGTCTGATGAACGTGATGATAAGTACATCAACTCAGAATGTATGATTCAAGTGTTGTTGTAGTCAATTTCAATTGCCTTAATAGACAATATATACATATTTCATAATTTGGTAACGGAAAGATATTTTCTGCATTTAATATCTTATGTATGTCGCTCACTTATCGTATAATTCTTTCCCAATGTTAAGAGCGGGTAAATGGTTTATATACATATTTAAAGAAAGTGATTGTATTCAAAATAATGAGAAGAACCAATACTGGTATCGATTCAATGCAAGTACTTCCACCTCATTGTCATACTCGTTAACCGTAAGGTTTACACACAGCCCACTTGCTAAAAATGATGGCGTCTGTTTTCGATGGGATTTGACGAAACAAATTTGATTTTTCGATGAAAATCATCACGATGTCGAATCAATCTCATAACACACGCAAACCATCTTCATGTCAATTGGATTCAATAGTCTGATGTCATGTCCGCCCAGCAACGGTGGCCATCGTGGTTCTAAACAAAGAAAATAGGTACTTATCATTCTTCATGCTGGCTAAAATTTTTTCACATGTCATGTGATCAGAATGTATAAAAGTCAAAACATGATCATATTTATAATTTTTCTCTCCTCTGGATACACTTTTATGCTGGTCGGAGAAGTATTTCATAAGGGTGTCCGCCATTGTTCCGATAGTTTAGAACCAGTTGCTAAGTTACTATGTGTCATTACGAGGGAAGTGACATCACGACTGTTGAAGCCTTTTGTAAACACCATGCAAAATTTGGTGACGATTGGTCCAGTAGTTTTGGAACCTTCCTGTTGCTCACAACCAATTTGGCAAATTGTATATATAATAAGATAACAGATTGCTGCGGTAGGTAACAAATCTAGTCCGGCCATGAACGGGTTAATCCCGTCAACAGGTTCCTTTTGTAAGACGCTTCACGCTTCAATCGGTGAAGAATTTTTATTTTTCAAACAGTTGAATACATGCTTTAATTGATTAACAAAAAGTTTATATAGAGTTATGAAAATAGATTTCTCGTTTCTCTTTTTGGAAAACAGAATGCGATGAAATGATACGACAGAATTACACTGGTCTGTTGCATTATGTTTCTTTTATTTTGAAAGAAAAAAAAAAAAAAGAAGTTTTTTTAAAAAGAGCCAAATTGAAGGGTCTAGTTCTAAAAGGGAGTTAAGTCATAAAGAGTTAGTTATGAGAAAATGGAAGAGTTATAATTTGGTTTAAGCTACTGAGTGTAGAGAAAAAAATAAAATTGTACTGAGTTGTAAATTATATCTAGTCTATTATGAAAATAATTGTTGAATGAACGAAGGTTGCTTGTGTTTTAAGTTTATCACTGATTGACTAAGAAAATTCATAAAAATTTGGCTTAAGTACTTTTAAAACTGGAGCTTTCAATTTATTTGGCGATTTGGGGTCTTAATTAAAGCTATGAAAGGCGTTCTTTCTCCTTTGCGTGCGTCTCTTTGGCGCTGGTATTTAAAAGTAGAGATTAAGTAAGAACAAGTCGACAGCGTAATCATGACAATACTTCAGGCAATTAAATATTGCATTAATTATCGATTGCTTAGATAAGTGTTGCGGCATTATTACAAAACACATTTTAAGTTAATTTTATTTTTATTTTGGACAGAAAAAAATGTACGTCAAAAATCGAAAATTCAGTTTCAGATGGCTCTCAACTTGTCAGACTTTTATATAAAATCTCAGGTTAAAGAAGTCTCGGGTTTGACATTCTTTGACAGGTTGGAAGTCATTTTAACCCATCAATATTTGGAGTGACAATTTTCTTGCCAAAATTTAAAATAGTCTATTGTCAGAGATTTTGGCAGAATATGAATTAATCCAGATATGTAACTCGTTAAGTTTGAAAAGAACAGAAAAGGGAGGGATATCACCCCCCACCCCCCACCAACCCCAGAAGGTGGGGGCAGGGGGTCAATTTTGAACAAAAAACAAAGTCTTTCGAGTTGAATTTTATTTATTTATTTATCTATTCATTGCCTTATCTATATATCTATTTATTTATCTATTCATTTATCTATTTAATTATTTACTTATTTCTTCGTTTATCTATTTATTTATTTATCTATATATTTATTTTTATTTATTTACTTATTAATGTATTAATCTATTTACTTATTTATATATCTCGTTATTTTCTTTCTTTATTTATCTACTTGTATATTTATTTATGCATCTATTCATCTATTTATTCATAATTTATCTATCTATTCATTTAGAAACTCCAAAATAATAGATTTGGAAAAGCAGTCTTCCATCCAAGAACAAAAAAAAATAATATAGTATTTATATAAACATTCTATTTAAACAAACACAGTTACAAGGAAGAAACACATAATGTGTACCGGATGACAACTGAGTATGGACTAACTGGGCATCCCAAGATAAGAACGAATACAATAAAAAAAAAAATCATCTCTGCTGACCATGCAGCTGGCGTTGGGGATTTAAAAAAACCCAAAAAACTTGAGCATTAATTTAGTGAAGGATTTGATGCTGAGCAAGACATTTAGATCGGGGTCCCGATAGCTCAGTTGGTAGAGCACTCGCTTCACACGTAAAGGGACCGAGATCGATCCCGGGTGTAGTCGATATTTTTTACTGACCCCCCCCCCCCCTGTTCACCCAGCAGTGAATGGGTAGATGAGTCTATTAGATTTGGCGGAAAGTACTTTGCGATAGACTAGCGTCCCATCCAAAGGATAGCAAGCAATTGCTATTGTCCGTTTCACGCGAGAGAAACCGGGATAAACTCCGGCTCCATGGGCCGAATGGCTCTGAAGGACTACTTAAGACATTTGGATCAAAATTCCTTGTTCAATACATTTCAAGCAGCCTGAAAATCACCCAGCATATAACATGTGACATGTAATAATAGACTCTATGATAAGTAGAAGGATATAATGCATGGTTATACAATTGGGTGGTGTAGAAGTTAAGTTGCTAAGCAGACCATTTGGATCAACATTAACCCTCTCCGTACCATCCATGGGGAAATCGCCACATTCATTATGATGCAAGCAACTATTTTCTCTTTCTATTTTCTTTCACGGGGAAGGGCAATGGCTCAATTGGTAGAGCACTCGATTCAAACGCATAGGGAACGAGATCGATCCCGGGTAAATTAAGATTTCTTGTTTGTTTTTTGTTTTTAAGGGTTTTACGGCGCTTGCAACACATTTAGGTTATATCAGCGCCAGTAAAAAGGAAGAAAATAGGATAGTAAAAAGTTCTAGAATTACAATTAAAGCACCCAAGAGAAAGGAAGACAAAGGGGAACTGGGAACAAATAGGGATCAGATGCAGATTCCAAGAGCAAACCATCAATGTACTTAGTTTGAGATCACCTATAAGTCTCATCCGGACACAAGCACAAAATCCAACAAAGAGGAATACACTCAAATGCTTACATTATACATTAAAAATAACAAACATAATACATAACAGAGAGATGATTTACAAGGAAAAAAATATCATCTCCCAAAACAATAACTATGCATTTGACTGTTTCCCTCTCAGCTAGGACTCAGGCCAGGGCCAGGACAAAACCAAGTAATCTCATTCCAAGACAAAGACAGAAAGCAAATTGGAAAACAGACATAGGGGTATAGAAGACACAGTATGTACCTCCCTGCCCACTATGGAGGTAGGGAACCCCACCCAGTAAGATTTCTTTCTGACCCCTGTCCACCCAGCAGGGGTTGGGTAGCTGGGTCTGTTGGATCTGGCGAAAAGTATTTTGTGATAGACTAGCGTATCACACATTTAAAGATTTATTTTGGTGTGGTTATGCTCGAAAAACTTGTCGTGTTGTAGAGATCACGTTCATCATCATCATAATTGCCTTGTTCACCCTGGGTCAGGGTATAGGCCACAGACAAACAGTTTCCATCCTTCTCCATCCTGAGCCAACTTTAAAAAAAATCTCATTCCAGGTCTTACCACTTCTCTGTCCTTCATAAATTCTGTAATTCCAGAAACTCTTCGGTCGCCCAAGCTAAAAAAAGGATTTGGTTTGAGATCACGTTGCCGAATAAATATTACATGAAAATATATTTGTTGCTATTCTGTTTGAGTATGAAAAATCTGTTTTTCTCTTTATTGTTGTTGCTGTTGTGTTGTTGCTGTTGTTGTTGTTGTTGTGTTTTTGTTGATGGTGTTGTTGTTTTGTTATTGTTGTTGTTTTGTTGTTGAGTGGGTGTAAATTCTGAAAATTGCTAAGAGAGAGAGAGAGAGAGAGAGAGAGAGAGAGAGAGAGAGAGAGAGAGAGAGAGAGAGAGAGAGAGAGAGAGAGAGAGTTAAATTTTTTATTTCGTGCAGTACAAATAGCCTGTAAAGCGTCCATTTTAAATACTCTCGATAATCATTAATCATTGACTACAACGTTAATCAGCGGTGACCAGGTAAATGAAAGGTAGGGAGATAAAGGGATATGTTTACTAATGACAGTGTATAAAAGCTGGTGTTGTGAGATTTGGTGCTAAACATCCTCCCAGACACGGATACGCTTGGCTGATTCCAAGACGGTTTTTCAATGGCCGAGCAGCGAAGCGTGACTTATGGGGATCAATAGAGCTGCTGTCGCCGCCGCCGTCGAATGGAACACACACACACACACACACACACACACACACAACCACACACATACACACACAATAAACACGTTTACACACACAATCACGCGTATACACACAAAATCACATTAACACACATAAAAACACATATTATGCCCTATCTCGCTATTAGTTACATCTCGAGACAATACACACGAACACACACAAGAGCACGCACACACAAACATACATTTACACGGACAAACAATATAAAAATAGAGAAGGAGAATCACACATAATATACACACACAAAGAGAGAGAGAAAGAAAGAAAGAGAGAGAGAGAGAGAGAGAGAGAGAAGGAGAGAGAGAAAGAGAGAGACAGAGAAAGAGAGAGACAGAGAAAGAGAAAGAGAGAGAGAGAGAGGGAGAGAGAGAGAGAGAGAAAGAGAGAGAGAAAGAGAGAGACAGAGAAAGAGAGAGAGAGACGAGGAGAGAGGAGAAGAGAAAGAGAGAGAAGAGGAGAGAAAAGAGATAGAGAAAGAGAGAGAGAAAGAGAGAGAGAGAGAGAGAGAACAAGAAGAGAAGAGAAAGAAAGAGAGAGAGAGAAAGAGAGAGATAAAGAAAGAAAGAGAGAGAAAGAAAGAAAGGAAGAAAGAAAGGAGAAGAAGAGAGAAGAAAGAAAGAAAGGAGAGAGAGAGAGAAGAAAGAAAGAAGAGAGAGAGAGAGAAGAGAAGAGATAGAGAAAGAAAGAGATAGAGAGAGAGAGATAGAGAGAGAGAGAGAGAGAGAGAGAGAGAGGGAGGGAGGGAGGGAGAGACTGACAGACAAACAGATCGATACTATTTCATGAACAGCTCGTTTTACTTAAAAGTTGAGCACTATTATCTCATGTTTTTTTGTTTTTATAATTTTATACAGAGATAAATATAAATAGACAGATAGATGAATAAATATTATAGATAAATAGATAGATAGAAATATAAATAGATATATAAATAAATATAAGATATTTCAAGTATAGTTTTGATCAACTTCTACAATATCGTTTCGAGCATTCGCTCTCACCAGGAAGTGAAAGTGAAATAAATTAGATTGTTGTGTTTATTTTTACTTCCGGTTGGCATCGTAAGTTTTCGGCTTCGCGGTTATGGTAGTTCATAGTTACCGATAAAGTGTTTTGTTTCTATGACAAGAATTATCTTATAAATATCTCCTTTTATCAAATAGTTGAGCACTTTTATTTCATGGTTTTTGTTTTTATAACATAATTATATATCTAACTCTAAATAGATGAATTCATAGATATAGATATATCGATAATAGATAGATATATCGATAATAGATAGATAGTAAGACAGATACATGGATAGATAGCTAAATATGCGGGAAGAGAAAGATATAAAGGGAAAAAAACAAGTGAGTGAGAGAGAGAGAGAGAGAGAGAGAGAGAGAGAGAGTGAGAGGAGAGAGATAGAGGGATGAGAGGAGTAAGAAAGAAAGGAAGAAAGGGAGAGAGAGAGTGAGAGGAGAGAGAGAGGAGAGAGGAGAGAGAGAGAGAGAGTGAGAGGAGAGAGATAGAGGGATGAGAGGAGTAAGAAAGAAAGGAAGAAAGGGAGAGAGAGAGTGAGAGGAGAGAGAGAGGAGAGGAGAGAGGAGAGGAGAGGAGAGAGAGAGAGAGAGAGAGAGGGGGGGGGGGGCGAGATAAAGTTAAAATTGTTTACATCGACAAAGAAATGAAACAAACGAATATAATATCAGATTAAAAATATATCACACATTTCACGTACTTACACAAACATCACTATAAACCACACACACACACACACACACACACACACACACACATACTTGTATGGCATGACTTGTCAGGACCATAATTTCACACATGACTTGTGGGTACCTCTATTTCCAGTGGGTTTAGGAAACATACAATACGTTGTATTGGTGGACAAAACAGCCGTCTATGATGGCAGGTGTCGTTTTTTAGAATACGTCAAATAACAATGGTTTGACTAGAGTATGTTTGGGCCTCACTTTACACCATCATTGTAGGGACATTGTGTAGTCATTGTGAGGACTTGATGAGACAGGGCATTACTAGTGGGGACTCACTTGGTGTGTAAACTGTGCACATTTATTGCAAGGACCTGTGTAAACTGTGGCCATTACTTGCAGGGACCTTTGATGTGTCTACAGTAGACATTACTTCTAAGGACCTTTGAGAGTTTAAACTGTGGCCATTACTTGCAGGGACCTTTGATGTGTGTCTACAGTAGACATTACTTCTAGGGACCTTTGGGAGTTTAAAATGTGGCCATTACTAGCAGGAACCTTTGATGTGTGTCTACAGTAGACATTACTTCTAAGGACCTTGAGAATTAGATGCCCATCTATACGGAAAAGAATGTAAAAACAAAAGAAGAAATAGGACATTAAGATAGATCGGGATACTCCAAACAAAAATGTTCCTAACCTTAGGCTGTACCCGACTTGCATTACTATTGGCATATCATTTTTCTAGTCACTATGTCTGTATCAGAATGAAATGCAACCAAACATTCACTGCTCAGTAGATGATATCAGAACAATTCTGTCTTCATGAGGCTTTGAAATGATGACACTACAGGCCAGGTATCTACCAACTAAACTACCATATGGATCCTGATGTCAGATAACAATCTATCTTGTACACATTCGAATCATGTAGAACTGACCAAGTGAAAGTTCTCCCTCAATGCCAAGGGTAGGGTTCTGAACATTGACATATAATCATAAGGAGTATAAAGGGTGTTCAGTGGAATCCAGTCAAATCATCAAGACGGAAAAAAATATGTTGATTTTAAATGAGGTTTGTTTATTCATAATCATAGCCAAATAATAATGCCAAATAATGATTAATAAAGATTTGAAGTTGATTCTGGGGAAATTTTAAAATTATCTTATTAAATACAGTGGAAACTCCCAATAACGACATTCTCTGGATAACGACACAAATCTCTAGTCCCTAATCTTATACTTAAATTATGTTCGTAGTGAAAATAAAAACTCTGGATAGCGACATACTCCCAATAAAGACATAATCTTCCAGTCCCAAGCGATGTCGTTATTGGGAGTTTCCACTGTATATACCATGATAATTATCAGAAAAGAGTGAAAAGAGCCATACTATAACTGAGGGAAATATTGAATTCAATCTTAATTAATTTCAAACGAAAGTCCTATGAGAGCAGGAAGACTCAAAAATTAGTAAGAGTATACATCTTGCTCTCTGAGGTGTAAGAAGGGATGACAAAAATTACTTTTTGCATTATTGATGGGATGCTGCTAGTCTATGCCACATAACTTTTCTGGACGTGTCTTAGTATTCAACGATGGTACCCATTTTTTTCTGGATAGAGAGGGCAGAAACAAAGACAGCTCTCATTGAAGCTAAATTCGGGTCCTAATGAATAGACAGTGCTCTACCGTTTGAGATGCTCGAACCCATATAACGAAAATACAACAAGAAATAGTCCATTCTTGACGATAAAGAAGCATAAACAATTTTTATACATAATGATGATATATGTGGCGGAAAAAACAAAACTTAATAAACTAACAGTGGTTTGAATTGTGTGTTCAAGAGCGCAAGCAAAAACATCTGAGGTGAGACCCTGAAAACCAAAGGAACAGATAGGTAATTTGCTAGCGCACCAGGGCGTATTTTTACAAACACATTAATCATTATTAAACAATTGGTAAAATTGACTCCATTTTAGCAAGTCAATGCATCTAATGTTTTATTGAATAAAATGGTATGCCAGAACGGGGAATGAAAATGTGACTTCTCAATAGTTTGATTAAGCCTAGATCTTAACTCGTCTAATAAGCAAAGATAATGACGTCGAAAAAGATAGAATCACAAAACATCACTTTATACAAGTTAACAAATGTCAAAATAGGAATGTTGGTCTAATTAACAGAAATGATTTTGATAACTATTCTGCAAATTGTTTTGGTTTAAGGACTATTTGGCTAAAATCACTTTCAGTTCATTGATACGAGTATAACGAGACAAAATAAAAAGTAATTTTGAATACTTTTGTGTTCATCTGGTTTTGACATTTTCCACAATATAATGGTCAGAGATAACATTATTATCATCAACAACAAATTGTCCTGTAATTGGACATATTATTATCAGTATCATTATTGAAAAAAAAATATGTTCATGTTTTCATATTGATTTTAAGTTGATGTCAAAAACAACATAGTATTGAAATTTTTATAAAGAGAGAGAGAGCGAGAAAGAAAAGAGAACGAGAGAGAGAGGAGGTCGGAGGAAAAAGTACTGATCACAAATTGCATAAGGTACCAATTAATTGAATTAACAACAAATGTCTGTACATCAAGGCGACAACAAGATAATGCTTAGTTTATGTACTACCATACATACAATAACATAGGGAACAAATTTCTATACAAATTTCTTTTTTCTAGTTTGAACATTTTTTATGTAATATTTGATTTGTCTCCAGGGTCTGTTTGCTAAGATTGGAGAATTTCTCATAGCATTTTCAATGTTTGCTTTGCCAGGCAATCTTTCTAAAAAGAAAAAATTCCCTAATTCCTTTTCAACAGCTTTTCTTTCTTCCTCAGACCACCCTTTCCTTTCTTTATTCACTACTCTGTGATTTTCTTTGATTTATGAGATTCTCTAACAGTATCAGCCTCCTGACAGTTTTCAGTGTATGGCATTATCGTCGTACTATCAGGGGTCATGCTGCTACATCCTGTGTCACCGCCTTGAACGCAGTCGTCAAGGTCATCCTCATCAGCACTTAATTCCTCTCCATCAATTGCTTCGTCTTCAGCAAATTCCAGCTCGTCTAGATTCTTTCCCTTACACTTGTCAATTTTTCCTTTCTCCAGTTGCAAGAGAATCTTACTAACTTTAGCAAGTTGCATCGTGTCCTCTGGAAGACGATAGTATTCTTTATGAACAGACTTGTCATGCCCCATGAAGGCAGCCAATGCTTCCAGTTCATTCTCCTTCAAATCAAGCAGCTGACATATTGTTCCAATATGTTTTCTAAGTGCTGTAGATGTCAATAAGTCTGGCTGATCTGCTCCACATGCAGTGGCAAATTTCCTGAGAACATCTGAAGTTCTAAGTACATTTTCACCTTCACCGATAGCACCAAAAACATATGGGTTATTGTTAGCAAGCCCACTGGATTGTCTGAAATCGAGGAGCAAGTCAATACTATCCTTGTGAGATTTGGGTAGAAGAACTGGCACTCGTCTCCCTCGCTTTCCTCTAATTTCTACCCTTTCGAGTTGTTTGGCTAAGTTTCTTTCAAACTTACTCAAACTCTGCAGGATTTCCCCTTGTAGAGATTTTCCTGAAGCCAATCCATTCTGATAGTTTTCAATTTTCATTCTCTGCATCTCACCGCCTCTTCGTCTGTTAAAAAGAACCACCTGTGCTAGAGCAATCTCAGCTAAATTTCTCCACGTATTTGGGTTTGGGTGTTCACGCAATTGTGTTATTGCATCTGTTAACTTGGATTTAATGAAACAATATAAAAGCTGCACATCTTTTGCTAAAGGTAGTCTTCTTGCTGTGTTAAATCTTCTTTTGTGAAGAGTGTGCAGAGCTTTCGATGATATTTGATGTGACCAGTCAGAAGAATAAAGTTTGGTAAATGCTTCAGCCTGTTTCTCTAATAGAGTATCTCCTGATTGCAAAGCCTCTGATTTCAAAATGTCTGCACAGGCTTTTAAGGAATGGCCTAACTTTAAAGCAAGTGAAGGTATTTCATAAATTCCAGTGATGCAATTGTACTTTGCTAAAACTTTGACAACTTTGACAACAGTTGAAAATAACAGGGGGTCAATGCACTGTGTAATATTTTCAATTTCACATTCGTTTTTCATTTCATTCAAAAAACGGCCAATTTCTCTCATTTTTTGTTTTATGTACTGGTATTGATGTGGCTGGTCTAAAAATTTAGAAAAAAGATTTTTCCCATACTGCAAAATGACACTGTCATGGCGACAAAGGAGGGAGATCCTATCGGAACTCATTGTGTTTAAAATCTTTTCTTCAAAATCACTATTATCGTCTTCCTGTTTACTTGAAAGTAAAAGAAAATTTGTATTTTTCTTTGAGCTTTTGGTTTCATTATTGAAGGCAGCACATTTTTTCTTGTGACGCCATAAATCCTTCCTTAGAAAAAGTCCAAAACATTTTTCACAGGTTGTAAAAGCCTCTAAGTTGTCAGTTATTGGTTGCCTTCTAGCCGGAATCAAAAACCTTTTTTTGCATCTATCACTGTTTTGTTGTGTTTAAAATCCCCACGATGAAGCAATAACTGCAATTCCCTCTTTCTGTCCTTGGTACCTACTTTATAGGCTAAAGCTTTTGCCACTTCAATTTCCCCACTATGTACACTTTCTAAATGCCTAGCCATTTTAGCATAAAGTCTACCACAATACAAACAAGAATGTCGTTTGTCCCATTTTCTTTTACCCCCGATCCTCCTGGCACCATTTTCTGCAGTCATGTCATCTGCTTTCTGTGGAAGGTCAGCCTCCTGATCATCGAGCTGTGGGAGAGGGATGATGACAGACTCGCTACCACTTTCTACCTCACTCTCTGCAACACAAACTAGACTTGCAGTTGTAGGACTTCTTTGGTGTTCATTGGGGTCTGAAAATGCAAAAATAAAAAACATGACTTCACTTGCTGTTGTGCAATTCAAAGTACTTATGCATACCATGTAGACCCCAAGTGTGTCGCAATAGCCGAGCGGATAAGCCATTGCACTGTGATATGGGAGATCTGGGTTCGAGTCCCACTTTTGGCACTGCAATTGAACCTTGGGAGAGGTTATTTGCACACACTGCCGCTGCTCTTACAACGACATATGGTTCACGGAAAACCAAAAAATCATTTCCCCTTCTCGGGGTGAAATATTTCACCAAAAAAAAGTGCTGTCTCAATTTTGTAGGTTAACATGACTGGTTACAACTGACTCATTTGGATAGAATAGTAGACTATCTCAAGGCATTAAAAAAAAATCATTCTTCTCTTCATAAAACAATTTGGTAATAACCATGCAATACAACTAATGCTCAAGGCCATACATCTGTGTGACATGTGGGATTGCACCAGTGTTGTCACAGTATAAAATGAGTTACAAACAGGTTTCAAGGGATCAAAGTACGTACTATTATGGGTAAATTAGAGTATATTCCTGCTTATTGTATTTGGATTTTAAATCTAAAGCATCACAGGTTCTTATTTACCTTTGTCATCAGCATCCTCAGGATCGCTGTCTGTTTTGCAGCTAGAAGAACTCTCTCCTGAGCTTTCAGGGACATATTCGTCTTCACTGTCCATTTCTGAAATAAGATTGTAAGAGGGAATGATGCTTGCTTGTATCTTCAAAACAGTTTGTTGGGTTTAATTTTCAGGTTTTTAAGACATTTTTAAACAAAAAAGATATCGTAATGTGCTCGTCAAGGAAGCTAAATCATAAATCTAACTTTTTCATACTGATTCATTATTTATATTCCTTGTTTAGGACAAAGTCGCATTCAACAAGAGGTCGCATTCAACGAGGTCAGGGGCCCTGTCCCAAAGACCTCGTTGAATGCGACTTCCACTGTAAACAAATTGATACTCAAATTTGTGATATTTTAGTTAATTGTCCAATGCGTCATTCACTATTCCCCAAACAGCAACATTTTTAAAACGGAACATGATGTATCGCATATTTCTTCTGAAGACAGAATTAATTCGGCATTGTATTTGTATCTTTTCTATTTCACTAAAAACACCTCATCACAGGTTATTTACCTTTGTCATCAGTATCCTCTGGATCGCTGTCTGTTTTGCAGCTAGAAGCACTCTCTCTTGGGCCTTCGGGGACATATTCGTCTTCACTGTCCTTTTCTGAAATGACCATGAAAAGTATATATCAAAACATGTGTGCAAAATTGAAATGAAGTTTCTCTTTACTCCAGAGAAGCAAACATCAGATATATTGTAGATGTAATTCTCTAACCATATAGTCTGGTTATGTCTTTGAAAACTAACTTGGTTAGAGAATTAAATCAAGGAGATGAAAGTACAATAATCAAAACTCTTTTCTATAACTGACCCCCACCATCTTCATTTATGTTACAGACTAAATGAAAGAGCAATGCCATCATTCTAAACTCAATATTGTGAGAGGCAGAGGAAGAGAGAGAGAAGGAGAAAAAGAGAGAGATAAAAAGATTATTTCATTTCAAAATGCAGTATCTAAAAGAAAGGATATGATTTCTATGATAAGATTATCAACAATAATTTTTCATCTTTGTTGCAGAGCACTGCTGGTTGTTTGGCCTGGCAGTGAACTTTCTCATTAATGAGGGGAAAATAAGATATTTTTGGCTCACTCTATGACAACCCAGCTGGATTGTCCAAAGTTAATTAAGAACCGATGGAAAGTTGTTAGTGATAGACTATATGAAATGTAATAGTAATACACATTATTAGAAACCAAAATGAGCTACTATTAGGCCTGTAATGACTTACTTTCTTTTTCTTATCTTTAATGTGAGTAAACAGGCATTCAAATACGTAACTCCTTAAAGGACTTCATGCCAATAAGACCAGAGCCTAACCCTGTAGCTCGGAGCTGACTAGTAGCAATTTCTTGTTACGCTTTGGATAGGACACTGGTCTTTTGAAAAGTACTTTACACCCATTTCCAATAGGTCTAATGATATCCAGCTACCCACTTTCTGCTGGATAGGTAGGGGGATTGGAAAAAATTCTAATGTCTTTTTTGCCTGAACCTGGAATCAAACCCGGGATATCTGTGTGATAGGCCACAACTCTATCAACTGATCTCAAGGGACCCTCAATTGAGCATTTGAATGCCATGTAAAAGTTGACAAGCATTCAAGAGGTAATAATATTCCTTTTGGTTTGAGTGGTTAGAAAAGCAAAATGAAAATGATAAAATCAAACTTACTGCAATTACTGCCTATTTCTTCAGGAGTTTGTCCACCACGACGAGGAGGCCTTAAGTTCGCACATCTCTGATTCTGGAACAGAAAATATATTAGAATAGAGGATTAGAAGTAGACTTATGCAGCTATATATATGTGCATTCCAATCTGGCATCTCTCAAATGGCTCTACCCAGACTGACAGTCAACCAAAAAAAAAAGGTACATTGTTACACAAACATAATACTATCATCTGCATTTTTTGCTAAATAGGAGCCTAAAATTTGCCAAAAATAACGTCAAAATGTGCCAAAAGTGCCAAAATTTGCCAAAAAATTGCGGGGCAGAGTTAGACGTGATATGATATTTAACCCCTAAACTCCCCATAATCCTTGAAAAAATGTATGAAAATTAAATGGTTTCCAATTTTTTCCAACTTTACTTTTAGATAAAATGGTGTTTCAAATGAAATCTATTGCCCGTTATATCCTGACAAATAATATCATTAATTCCAGCTAAAAGTGAAAAAGAAATCACAAGAAAACGTTTTTTCAGAAGAAAAAAAATGTCAAAAATCGGAAAATTTGCCAAACTTTGCCAATTTTGTGAAATTTGCGGAAGGGCCCGGAATTTGCGGCCGCAAAATATGCAGATGACAGATAATAGCATTAAACTATGAGCATACTTAAGAACGACAACTCAGAGCAAAAAAGGATCTTGTTTTAAACTAAAGCATAAACCTAGCCGAGTCATCTCAGCCAATTAGAAAAGGCTTCGGTCATAATACATATTCCATGAATCAAACAAAGCAGGTCTTTGAATAGATAATTATTAATTAATCAATGACTAGAAAACTATGTAACCTTCATATCATTAACAATGTAGTTACCTCAGTCTTGTCTTTTGCTTTCTTTATCATCCCAGAATCGGAAAGTAAAGAAAAAACTTCATTTGCAGTTTTCAACGGTTTCTGAAAAAAGAAACAATACAAATACATAAACTTTTATCAAAGAAAAAAAAATGTAGTGAGTGGTTGACTTTAGCCATGTAAAAAACATTTATTATACTCCAATTTGGAGGCTTGCATTTTAAAAACTCATCCCTCGTCAATTACAACAGTGGCAATTACAAATAAGTAAACCAACTAAGTAACCAGAAGAAATTAAAAACACATAGATCAGCAGATGAATCATAAATGATTCAAAGTCTACGTAGCCAAGAACTGTCAGTGTCTTAGTCTTAGTGTAGGCTACCCAGCCTACTGCAGACTGCATAGGAATTGTTAATTTTTTTTTCTTTTGATATTAGGGTTTGCAACAAGTAAAGGCATGTTTTAGAAGGTACTTTGATACCTGCATGACTCAAAAATGGGCACCTGAAATAGGGCCTGTGGCTGTGACCTTATTTTTTATTTTTTGATAGCTTCTTCTTTCTTTCTTATTTATAAATATGGATTTTCACGATGTTTGTGTCACATGCAGCTAGGCTTAGAAACTTGACAGGCCAGTCAGCGCCGATCACAAGTCTGACGTCATGGGGGATTTCCTTGGCTGCTGGAAATGTCAAGTTCGCGACCAGCATGTCCAAGATTTCGAGCGTGTCCTTTCAGACTGGGGATTTCATTCGGCATCGTGTGTAGTTTGTGTGTGTGTGTGCATGACTTTTTTCGTTTTATTTTCAAAACGGGGCCTGATAGATATGGATGCCAAGTTGGATTATTGAAACCCAAAGTTCCCGTATTTTTTTTGTTTGTCGCCTCTTGCTTTTCGTTTTATACTAGGAGTTTGTGTATACTTCTTCACCTGAGTCGCACCGCAACTATTATTTTATACAGCTGCCATTTTTGGAATTTTCATTAAAAGGCAGCAGTTGTGACGCTTAGTTGCGACTGAATCGTATCGTTCTTGCGGCTGTTTTCAAAACTGCTTTTTCACACCATTTCATAAAGAAGCAGGAGTGAGTCGCAACACAACTATTACTTTTTATACAGCTGCCATTTTTGGAATTTTCAATAAAAGCGCAGTTGTGATTTTTTTTGACAACGGCTTCCTTTTACGGCTTTAATTTCACATAACCGCATCTGACTATAGTCATTCTCCCGACACGCTTTTTTTTTGCTGTATATGAAAATAGTAAAAATAGCAGCTATAAAAGGAGAGATTGTTGCGATCCGATGGCGTAATTGTAAAGCAACTCCTGCTTTATTGGGAAATGGTGTGAAAAAAGCAGCTTTGAAAACAACTGCAGGAACGATGTGACTCACTCGCGACTAAGTATCATAACTGCTGCGCTTTTATTGAAAATTCAAAAAATGGCAGCTGTGTGCAAGTAATTGTTGCGGTGCGATTCACTCCTGCTTTTTAGTGAAATGGTGTGAAAAAATCAGCGTTGAAAACAGCCGCAAGAACGATATGACTGTCGCAACTAAGCATCACAACTACTGCCT
>NC_088364.1:19002711-19017711 GCF_034508935.2 Berghia stephanieae
AGTGGATTTTTTTAAAATTCCAACACAACTAAGTAATAAAACTATACGATCACAATAAACAAAACTAATATATGTAGATTAACAGTCTAATATAAAGTTAATTTGGTGCCGTGACTTTCCAGGATCTTGTGTTAGATTCATTGTGAAATTCTGACTTCTAGGAGAATCAGGTTTGGGGATATTTTTAAAATTAATATGCGATAATCATTTTTTAAATATAAAGATATACAGAATTGTTACTGCCATTGAGGGTGAATAATAATAATAACAATAATAATAGTTAACAAAAGATTTAAGAACAAAACAAGTAAATAAGAATGGCGGACCAAAATGCGGTAGTGGGACTCATGCATACAATGGATGCACTTTCTAATGCAATTGCCAACAGTGCAATTGGTTCTCTTATTGAACCTTTCTATGGGGATCCGAATAAATTTAAGGAATGGATGCGCTCAATTTCTAAGTATGCTACGTTGAATGAGTTAGATGATGGAAAGAAGATAAGGGTAATGATGTTAACAGCGAGAGGACCTGTTAGTGACTTTTTGCATAGAAGAAAGGAGGCTAATCCACAAATTACATTTGAGGAATTGCAGAGTGAGGTAACGGCCAATTTTGCATAGGTCACCGATAGTGAACACGCCCATGTTCTTTTACGTACAGTCAAACAAAAGTTAGGTGAGCCTATCAGTATTTTTGCTGAAAGATTATATGGACTGGCAGCCGATGCATACAGACAAGCCGACACTAGACAACCAGAGGCTAGGCAAATTGTTGAAAAACAGCTGATAATGTACTTTACAGATGGGTTGTTAAGCCAGAGAACTAAATACAGAATCATTAGGGAAGAACCGCGAACCTTAGCTGAATGTATAACTATTGCCATGAAAGATCAAAATGTTGAGAAGAGATTTCAACTGAGAGTAGGTCGTCAGGGTGGAGTAGAAAATAGACATGTTGAGCCGATGGATACGAGTCACGTTAGGACTAAAAGAAATGGTTGGTTCAGAAATAATAATCGGGATAATCAACAAGGGAGAGCACCTAATAGATTGGTTGCAGAAGTGGAAAGAAGAGATAATAGAAGATGTTATAACTGCAATAGTCCGAATCACCTTATCAGAGACTGTGACAAACCACGCAATAATGATAGGAGGGGGCGAGCAACTAATTACAGAAGATTTGCCGGTAATTATAATGATGCCTCTCAAAATTCTTTAAACTAAATCACTCACTGGATGATGGAGTCCACTCAGTGAGAGGAAACAGTAGTCGTGTTCTTGAAATGTCGTTTACACATAGAAATGCGTACAATAGTATAATTGTAAAATTACAATCAGTACAATTAAGGGGATTGATAGATACAGGAGCGGAAGTATCATTGATAAACAAAAAAATTTATGATAATTTAAAATATAAACCTCAGTTAAAAAGAAAACACATTAATTTACAATCAGCAAATGGTACACAGATGAAGGTTGCAGGGACAGCAAGCCTTGATATAAAGGTAGGGGGAATCAAGTTCACCCACGAATTTTTTGTTACCAGCAATCTGAATCGTAACCTGATAATAGGTAGGGATTTTTTAGAAAAGAATGATGCAAGAATTTATTTTGATTTAAGGAAATTAAGGTTAAAAGGTGCTTATGTTTCGTTAGAAAATGATGCGTTTATTTCGTCAATTTCAAGGATAAGTAAAACAACAGTGTTGAAACCACAAACAGTATATATGGTACAAGCGGGTATAAAACAAAATCCATATATCGATAAGAGTGATACATTACAATTACAACCAGCAAGTCAAGGATTTGTTTCATCTCAACCAGAACTAGAGATTAGTCAGGGTCTTATTACACTTACAGATAAGTGGAGATTTCCAGTACAAATTACTAATTGTTCAAATAAAACGATTAAATTGAGAAAAGGATGTATATTAGGGTCATTAGAAAAGGTTAAGGTGATAAATTCGGTTCAGTATGACAAATCAGTAGGACAAAGAGAAAATAATACAGCAAGTGTTTCAGACGAAGAATTTAAAAGTTTTATACAAGTAGCACCAGAGAATAAAACTTTAGTTGAAGAATTATTAATGAAAAATAAAGATGTATTTGCTTTCTGTGATGAAGAACTGACAGGTACAAATTTAGTAAAAGCGGAAATTGAAGTAGATGATATGACACCAATAAATTTAAGGCCGTATAGAGTACCGTTAAATCAGCAGTCGGCAGTTAAAGAAAATATAGATGAAATGTTAAAAGCTAATATAATACGCCCGTCATTTTTCTCCATGGAACTTTCCATGTGTTATAGTGGAGAAAAAGCCCGATTCAACAGGAGTTCGCCCTAAGCCACGCATCTGTGTAGATTTTAGGAAGTTGAATGAAAGAATAAAATTGAGATCTTTCCCGTTGCCGCTCATTGATGATTTGTTGGCCTCATTGAACGGATGTACTTATTTTACTTTAACTGATTTACGCTCTGGGTTTAATCAGGTGTTTTGTGATGAAAAAACATCAGAAATTTTAAGTTTTTCTTTATTCTGTGGAAAATATCAGTATAATAGATTACCATTTGGACTTGGAATTGCGCCATCTACATTTCAGCGATTAGCAAGTAAACTATTAGCGGGGATGGAAAATTTCGCAACGGCATACATAGATGATATTTTGATATTTACAAAGGGTTCGTTACAAGATCATTTGGATAAAGTGCAATTAGTGTTTAACCGTTTGAGACAAAACAATTTAAAACTAAAATTGACAAAATGTGAGTTTGCAAAGAAACAAATAGACTATTTAGGATTTGTAGTGGACACGGATGGTGTTAGAGTAAAACAAGATAAGGTAGAAGCCATTAGATCATTACAGCCACCCACGAATGTTAGACAAGTAAGAGGATTTATAGGTATGGTGTCATGGTATCGCCGATTTATACCAAACTTTGCACAAATATCAGAACCTCTTGTTAATTTAACACGAAAGTATAGTAGATTTAAATGGACAGACGATTGTAAGAAGGCTTTTGATTATCTAAAGGATAGCCTTACGACGGTGCCGTTACTATTTTATCCTGATTTAAATAAACCATATATTTTGTATACTGATAGCTCAGACAATTGTATTGGAAGTGTGTTGGTTCAGTTGGATGAGAATGGTCAGGAAAACCCAATTCACTTTCTTAGTCACAAGTTATCTCCGAGTCAAGTTAAATCTTATTCGACCTCTGAAAAAGAATTATTTGCTATATTTTATTCGTTACAAAAGTTGCGCTATTATCTTTATGCTAGTGAATTTGAGGTGAGAACAGATCATTTCCCTTTGAAATATCTATTTACTGCCGAACAGAAAAATAGAAGAATACAAAAATGGGCACTGTTTATTAATAGTTATAAATGCACTATTTCATATATCAAAGGTAAAGAAAATACAGTGGCAGATATGTTATCCCGAAGTCCTCCAAAAGACGAAACAGTAGAAGATGAAATTGATTCGGATAATGAAAATTTTATTCAAAATTCTCCAATACCGATAGCGGCCATAAATACTAACAGAATAGATCCAACACCTATGAATGCAGGAAATGAGTTAATAGAATTAGAATTACAGAGAGATGTAGAACAACCGACAATAGATGATATTAATATCAAAGCTGAACAAGACCAAGATGATGAAATTAAAGACATAAAGGATAAATTAGATAATAAAATTGCAGATAAGTCCTTACATAAGAGATTCATGATTGTGGAAGGAATACTATATTACGTATCACAAATTGATGATGACCCAGTGTTACGTTTGTTTATACCGAAGAAATTTAGACATGAAGTAATTGTCCAATATCATGATGACAATGGACATATGGGTTTAGATAAAACATTCAGTGCTATTAAACAAAAATATTATTGGAAAAATTTGTATAAGGAATTAAATGATTATATTGATAAGTGTGTTAAATGTAAAGAAAGAAATTTACAAATTCAGAAAGCACCCTTAGTGAATGCTACGTTACCTAGCTACCCTTTTCAAGTAGTGCACTGTGACGTTGCAGGACCATTACCTTTAACTATTTCGGGCAATAAGTATATTGTTTCATTTGTTTGCGCATTTTCCGGCTGGATAGAAGGCTTTGCTATACCAGATAAGTCATCAGAAACTATAATAAATTTATTTTTAGAAGAATTTGTTACCAGATATTCTTGTTGCGAGCAATTTGTCACTGACAATGGAAAGGAAATGACTTCTGAAAATTTGAGAAGGTTCTAAAATATTTAAACATTAAACATATCACCACTTCGTATTACCACCCAGAAGCAAATAGCAAAGTAGAAAGAAGCCATAGGACGTTAAATGATATTATGTCAAAGAAAATTAAGGATGATCCAGATTCATGGGATTTACATTTAAACCAAGTGTTATTTGCAATGCGCACCAGCGTATCTAAAACGAGTAAATCATCTATCTTTTTCAATGTATTTTTACGACTTCCCATGTTGCCTTTAGATAATTTACTAGCTGTAAGAAGGAAAAATTACAGTTCAGATTATTATGAAACCATGTTAGAAAAACAGCATAAGGCTTTTATGTCTGTTCTTAAAAATACAAGAGAAGCCAGGCGTAAGCAAAATGAAAAAACAGAAGAAAGACTTAAAGAAGAATTGGAAGTGGGAGATTGCGTATATTATAAAAATTATACAAGAAGTAATAAATTTGAAAGAAATTGGCATACTCATTATGTTATTTTAAAGAAAAATGGGCCGGTATCGTTTATAATTAAGAATTTATTAAGTGGTAGATTAGTAAAAGCTCATGCAAATTCACTTAGGTTAGCTAATTTAGAGTGGGAGGTTCCTAAAGAAAAAGGGAAGAGGTTACGAAAGACTCAATATGCTGAATCACCAGTAAACACTAGTGATAGTGAGTCGGAATCTCAATTAGTAGACAACCTTGCTGAAGACAGTGATAGTGACGAAACTATTAATTATGATCCAAATGAATATGAACTTGAATTTAGGTCAGAAGATGAGTCATTATCGGAAGAGGATCCAAACGAAGTGAGAGATAGGATAGAACACAGACAAAGAAAGATTAAAACTAGTGATGACACTATAGAAGATGAAACGCCTGTGTTTGAAAGGCAAAAGTTTGCTAGAACTACATCGTATGAGGCGGATAAGAGTAGTTCAGAGGAAATTGATCATGAACCCATGGAAATTAATCACGTTGCCAAGGGCAATAATAGACATAATTGTAAACGTCAAAATGAAAGAAATAATCAAAATGAAAACAAAGACAAAATCAAGTCAATACTTAGTGCCATTGCTGCGGCGCTGTAAGTATCTACTGTAAGATTAAGACTCCAAGATAAGGGTAGGGCAATTAAGATGTCCGAGCGCACAAGTTATAAAAAGTTGTGGGTAATTTCCCAATCAAGAGTGACGCAACCCGATTGATAATTGTATATTTACATTATGCGGTTAGAGCATAATGAATCAAGGAAATTGCGCTATAGGAATGCGTACATGTATTTTAAAACCTTATTCTTTTGTAATAAGATTTTAATTGTATAATGAATGATAAGATTTTAACTCATTTAAAATTAAATTATTTTTGTTGATATTTATTCTGTAGAGTTGGTATGGCTTTGTCGTTGGAAGTGGTCCTTATACTCACTTGCTCTTTAACCATGACCTCCGCGTTGATTATAAGGCAAAATGTTGTATTTAATAAAATTGGAGACATATCAATTTCCAGAAGTACATGGACAATCACTTTAGTCATAGACTTTCAACCATATGAAAAGATACTTACTAAATCATTAAATGACATTAAAAGGATTACAAAAGGTGTAGCGGATGCCGCTCAGTCGCATCATAAACACTATACAAATCATTTCTTATCTAGATTTGGAGCGTTAATGCATGAAGTAAAATTATTAAATCATACGAGGGAAAGAATTACTGGGGTGTTTAGAAAGTATGATAAATTGAGAAACCGAACAAAGAGAAGTCCATTTGGCTTTATTGGAGATATAGCAAGTTCACTTTTTGGGGTGTCAACTGAAAAGGACTTATCAGGTATCCGTAAGGGTTTGAAGACATTAGAAGAGAATCAGAATAAAATAAGTCATGTGGTAGAAAAATCACTATCTATAATTAATACGTCACATAAACAAATAGTAGAGAATAGAAAAAGAATAAATCGTTTAAATACAGGGTTAGGAGAACTATTTGCTGATGTTGCTGCAGTTCAAAATCACACAAATAGAGAAATTGGAGAAATAAGAACATTTTTGAATCTTTATCTCCAGCTTGAAACTGTAATAGACAATGCTCAAGAGATAATGATGGAAACCCTAAAACATGTTGAAAATTTACAGTTACAAATTGACATGCTTAGTACTGGAAATTTACCTCCAAGTGCTGTTTTACCAGAAGAGTTAATTAATATTTTGGGTCAGATAAAATCTAAGTTACCACCACATTTGAGATTACCTTTTGATCCGTCACAAGAATTATGGAAATTTTATAGATACTTGAAATTCTCTGCTACATTTGACGAAAATAACATATATATGTTAGTAAAAGTACCGTTAGTGGATCTTCGAAGACACATGGAAGTTTATGATGTCATTAACTTACCACTACCAAATGCGGAAATGTATGCTAATGCTTCTGCAATAATTCAAAACCACAGACGGCATATGGTAGCTGAATATGTGATTGAGTCGAAAAATATAGCGATTAATATTGAAAGAACCAGATACATTATATTAAATCAGGAGGAATCTATCAGGTGCAGGAATTTAAACTTAATAGAGTGTGAATTCAAAAGTCCAATATTTCCTATAAATGTAAGCAAGTATTGCGTAATAGTCATGTTTATGAATGATAACTTAAAAATAAAAGAGTTATGTCAAACAATGGTGAAACCAAATGAGGTTTTACCATCAGCTAAATTTGTATCAGAAGGAATATGGGCGGTGTCAACAGTAAAACAATTGACATTCAGTTTAGTTTGTGAAGCCAGTGACAAGGGGCAATTTGGACTGAAGTCTGTAGCTTTGCAACCTCCTTTGGATTTGTTAAGATTAAATGAAGGCTGTATGGCCAATAATGAGTTCATTACCATTCCAGCTCATTACAACATTAATTCAATGCATAAAATTCAGACTAAAGTAGAAGATTTTTCTAAGGAATTTTCCAAACAAACATTTCAATTGTGGCAACCTTTATACAAGGCAGTACCCTCTTTTAATCACACTTGGAATGTAAGTAATCTAGAAAATGTTAAGGAAATACATATTGATGATATGATAAAACAACTTCACTCTTTAAAACCGTTGGGATCGTTAGATGGCAGTAACTGGACGTGGTTAGAAATATTGGGACTGGTAACATTAGGAGTAATACTAGTTATTTTGGTTTATTTCGGGTTAAAGTATAAGAATCAATTAAAGCAGTGGGCACCAAGTTGGATAAAAATTGGACAGGTAGCTAAGCCTGAACCTGAAGAATATCCGTTGAAGTCGGGAGGAAACAATGTGGTTGAACGGAAGGAACTGGAAAGAGACCCATTAAAGGCAATCTACCCAACCATTATGAACGAAGCATGACAACTTCATAGAAGATTTTAACGAAATGATCTAGAAAAGTATAAGAACAAAAAAAAAATAAAAAATAAATAAATAAATAAGTAAATAAAGTAAGTGAATAAATTATTCTACCAAGATATTTTCTTTTCTCAATTTTTAAGAATTTGCATTCAGGATATGATGCTGCCTGCAGTAGGAGAAAGGAAATGGGGAGACAAGAAATTCCAGGAAGAGTTAGTCTTGAGAATGGAGAGGAGAATGAATAGCAACTATTGGGGGACTTTAAGATGCCTTTGCCGGGAGACGATAGATGGAGAAGTAAAGTATTTCACTTGGATCTGAGAGCGGCAGCATCTCGCCATAAAAGAAAATCAGCTTATGTGGCAAATTTAGAACTGCCGCCCCTAGGATCATCTTTATGGAGAAATAATAAATTTTTAGAAAAACTATTTGACAAAGCGGAATTACACCCTAATGGTGACAGGACGGTAGGGCCAGTATTATTGTCGTACGGGATGAATTGGGAGGACAATAATACTCAAGCTCTAATTCAACACCATGCCTGTGGCCGTTCGTTAGTACCCATAGATTATCGAGTAGGGACTGGTAGGCATAGATTAGGTCTTAGATTTGGGATTGGTAGGGGAGTAGCGCCCCTAAAGTGTAAGGAAGAAAATTATAAATAATTCAAATTATATAAATAAATACTAATGTTAAAAAGACATAATTTAGTTCCAATTAAATAAAAATATTTCATTGAATAAGGAAACGAATAAGGAAATTGAACAATAATTAAATAAATAATTAAATAAAATAAAATATAATAATAATAATAAAATAAAAATTTTAAAGCTCGGAGGTTAGGTTGTGGTTTAATCAAAGAGTCAAAAACCAATAAGGGAGTGGTAGTACCTTTCGGTGAGTGACTTAGTCAGGAGCCACTGGTCCACACCATATTGAATTCACATACTGAGATGGTCCACTTCCCCCAACGAATAAAAAAGTCGGTGAGATGTCCAGGCTCATGCTGTCGCACTCAATGTCTGTTTGGTGAGATGTCCAGGCTCACGCTGTCGCACTTGATGTCTGTTTGGTGAGATGTCCAGGCTCACGCTGTCGCACTCGAGGTCTGTTTGGTGAGATGTCCAGGCTCACGCTGTCGCACTTGATGTCTGTTTGGTGAGATGTCCAGGCTCACGCTGTCGCACTCGAGGTCTGTTTGGTGAGATGTCCAGGCTCACGCTGTCGCACACGATGTCTGTTTGGTGAGATGTCCAGGCTCACGCTGTCGCCCTATATGTCTGTTTGGTGAGATATCCATGCTCACGCTGGTTCCTGAGAATGTCTGGCTGTGAAATGTGCATATCTGGGATGCTGAGGAGGATGACTTGGCAGAGCTGTGTTTACAGACTTGAACAAGGACTAATATAATTTAAGATTGTATTTTATTTAAAAAACCGTACGTTGATGAAGCATACAATATATGTGTTAATTGATTATTCAAGGTCTAATGAGACAATTGATCTCTAAATTGACTGCAGAGGGTTATAGTATAGACTCCAGTAATTTATAATAATATGATCAATGATGTGTATTTACAAGCTTAATAATATCATGGTACTACATGATAAAATGTGTTCTGACAACTATGTATAGATAAGCATTATCTTATGGATTGTCGATTTATGGAAAAATATTGAATGTAATTATTTTTCACTAAGTTTTACATTGAAGAAATGCATGTGATGATAAGATTAAGATGTTACATTTTGAATTTTCTTACCTTAATTGGGGGAAGATATTAATACCAATGAATCAAGGTGATGGGATGTTAATAATGTATATTGAAATTTTTTTGAAAAAAATTTACTTTAAGTGAGGGAGGAATATAAGAAGGTTGGACTTACATCTTATCCTTTACTTTAATTACTTAATGACCAGATAGGTTACGACCATTATGAAATTGCTAAAGGCTATAAAGGATTACTTCATCTTGTAGTGTATTAGCGTAACGATCTCTACCAGGCACTATTTTGTAAGATTGATACTATTTCCAGATGGGTTACGACTATTATGAAATTGCTAAAGGCTATAAAGGATTACTTCATCTTGTAGTGTATTAGCGTAACGATCCCTACCATGCACTATTTTGTAATATATGTAGATTAATTGTTAAGATTGATACTAATTATTGCCTATTAGGATTATAGTTTGACATGCCAAGTCACGTTTAATCACTGCTGGCTGTTATAAAAGAAGAGGTAAATTAGAGAGAAAACAGAGCAAGGGGAAGAGGAACATCGGACGACTATCCAGTTGTGTTGACTCTAGCCATGGCATTCAGGGACAATCCGAATTTAAGGTAACTTAACGATTGCCGAGCTAAATAACAATAAGAACTAAAGAACTATGTAATCTAATTTAAAGACTAAAGAACTAAGATAAGGAAGATGAAGTTCATTGGGTTAAGGTTAGGATGATGGCCATAAAATATTAAAATGAAGAACGTTTGATTAAAATATTTAAGAAAGTAAATAAACATACAAGATTTCAAGAATCTGTTTTTGTTGAGTGGATTTTTTTAAAATTCCAACACAACTAAGTAATAAAACTATACGATCACAATAAACAAAACTAATATATGTAGATTAACAGTCTAATATACTTCGACTAGGGATCGAACCTCAGACCTTCTGATTACTGGTCAGAAGTGCTACAATTACAATGGTATTAGACTGTTGTTGTTTTTTGTTTGTTTTTCTTTTGTTTTTTTTGTTTTTTTGTTGTTTTTGTTTTGTTTTGGATGTTGTTTTTTTCTTGTATTTTTCTTTCTTGCTTTGTCTGGCACCTTTCATACACACTTGTTCAGATCTTTATCTTATACCCGTGTAATGCTCCTTAATTTCTTAATTTAATAACGATAATAATATTGATAAAAAAATGCAGAATAATCACAAAATAACATGATCTAATAATATACTGTATTGTAATTGTATCTGTGTAATTAGACTCATGTTGTTGAGGAGTCGTTCAGGCCCTACCAATTATTGACGCTATCTATCGCCATGTCATTGCTGTTATTGTCACGGTTATTGTAGATACAACGTCAGGACGCTATAAACCCATCTCTTGAGTGAAGTGACATGTAAAATGACAGTTTTAACGACGATGCTCTCAAACGTGTCAATTATGACAACTGTCATTCCCGTTTTCCATTGACAATCTGACTTTTTCCAACAGAGCTGACAAATGAAATCTTCAAATTTACGTCTTTCGTGACTGGTTTTTGTTATGTAAAGGTTACATCACAAGTGTGTATGAACACTTGTGTTACAATACAAGGTGTCATTACAAGTCAATGACCGTTAACTCGCTTAATCCTAGAGATTTTTGCTCCTTTTCCAAATTTGAAAAATTATTAAAAATGAGCATGTACATAGATAGTTTTTTTTTCAACTACCATTAACGTGTAAAAACTAAAAACATTAGCTTTGATGCAACGCCCATAATTTGTGTCAGAAAAATGTAATAAATAGGCATGGGGTAAGAGTACCCTCGGCATACTTCGGATATAGTCGGTGTTAGGGTTGAGGGAGTTAAGGACTTGTCAGCCTCATCGACTGTGCATGACAGAACGCTGTTTAATAAAATAATTACATAAAATGATTTCAAAATAAAATAAAATAAAATAAAATAAAATAAATAAAAGTAAAATTCCCTTTATTCATTCCATAGGGGAAACTTGTCTCTAGGGTCTATTCCAAGGGAAGACTGGAACAACTCAGGCGTCAGCCGCAATGCAGCGCGCAAATTATTGAGCTAGGGGGAGGTGACTTGATCAAGGCCACACAGCGCAGTGGCGAGTGATCTAACTCGGTACCTTTCGGGTACTAAGCAAAGACCGTACCACTGAACCACGCTCCCCCCCCCCACCCCTGTATATCGGGGTCTACGTACACATATTTTCAGGTCTGACAACCTTACGCAATAATTATGGGCGTGATTTAATATTCTTGTGATAGAGAATATTTTGCGTCGGTTTTTAGATGAGCCCATAATAAATTGGGTTATCAGACCTGCAAATAAGTACACGTCAGTGAGGGGTAACTCTGATTCTGAACAATGAATTTACAATGAAATTAACGCAATTTCACAGGTTCACAATGTATAAAATGTACTCCTCAAAACAAACTTGAGCTTTTTATATAGCGCTATATCCACCAAACGTGCTCAAAACGCTTTGCAAAAGGTCCCCTACCAACAGCAACACTTAAGATGTAGGACGAGACATGACGCCTGTTAGGCGATATTCAATTTGTTTTCCCGACAGAGACAATACTGTTAACGGCCAGGTACTCATTTTACACTTGAGTACGATAAGAGAATGTGAATAAAGAGCCTTTTCCAAGGACTCAACTATGCGCCGAGTGAGGCTAGAACCCAGGACCTTACGATACGAAAGCGAGTGTCATACCACTAGACCACATCGCAGCACAAGAAAAAAAAAGACCGAAGTCTGTTTGGTTAAGTGATGTATACACGTATTTCACTGTCTATTTGTTGGCTGAAGATCATCAATTTTAAGCCCAAAACGTTCCGTGTTTTTGTATTTTGTTCTGTTTTGAAGCTGTTATATTTATTTTTGTCCATGACAAAATAAATCACAAATTCCCGAGCCTAAAATTGTAAAAAAGGCGTTTCCCCAATTTACGAAAGCATTTATTGCTTTCGATGTCTAAGATGAAGATGACTTGAGGTGTATGTATTTGAATGGTTTTCAATGTTATCAAATCAAACCATCATCGCCGTCTATCATATGATCATTTTTATCAAGTGAAGTTTTTTGTTATGATTATCACATTACATTCTCAAGATGATCGGTTTAACAATAAGTCAAGTGTGTCAAACATGGCTAATGCTTGCTTGTATTTGTGCATAATATTGACAACCTTGACAGTTGCATTATGTTATAAAATATATAATGCATTTTGTATTACAGTTAGATTCCATCAACACGTCATCTTCTTAATGAAGCATCGATAGATCAGCCGATAGAGTACTCGCTTTAGGCTGGTTTCGACCCCGGATATAGTCAAGGTTTTTATTTCTAACACCTAACTATACTCATTGGGTAGCTGGGTCTATAAAATGTGGCGGGAATCATAACCCCAACCTTATCCGACAAGTCACTAGCGATTAATGAGGATGATTCGTTTCAACAAGTAGACTTTATTTCACTTTATTTGTAAATTTCTCTATAATATTGTACACTGCCGTAGTCTGAAAAAAAAAAAGTAATAACAAAAAAAAAAAAAAAACCCCAAAAAGGACAACACCTCCCCCCCCCCCCCGAAAAACAAAGCATTAAAAAAAAACCCCTCCCCCCCCCCCCCCCCCCCCCAAAAAAAATAAACCCCCAACAACCCCCCCCCCCCCCCCAAAAAAAAATAATAAACAAAAAAAAACAAACCCCAACATACAAACAAAACAAACAAATTTAAACAAACCAAGAACAAAACAAAAAAAAAAAAGAAACAAAACAAAACAAAAACAAAACAAACATACAAAAACAAAAACAAAAATAAATAAACAAACCACGTGTTTAAAACATTGGCCAGCAAACTCGTCCTTCAAAATCTCGATGGATCAAAATGACCTCTCGTCATACTAAAAAGTCCCAGGGTTGAGAGTTTTTGACAAGATGATGGACATTTCAATCGTGCGATATTTATTATTAAAGGACGACTTTTCTGGCCTAAATTTTAATTACACGGTTTATCAGATTACGGCAGTACGGAAGTTCACGTTTTCTTTTCTTTTTTTTCTTTTTAATAACATCACGAGAAAACATTTACTTTTTTAGACGAGTATCCGGTTATTTTCGTCTGGTATTATGTACTGGTATTAGGCCCGATAGTACATATATGAAGGCCTGACATTCGAACCCACTTATGGACCTGGATTAACATTGTTGTTAATGGACAATATGTTGCGTCACTTAAAAAAAATCATTTACAACAATGAGCCCATAATGAATTGGGTTCTCAGACCTGCCAATAAGACCACATTGACCTTGTTTGAGCGTCAAATCAACATAAAGATTTCGGTATGAACGGCTAATTTAACCGTTCAATCCAAAACATTTTATTTTTGAATTGATTTCATTAGACATTTTCACGAAAGGTCTCGTTCATTTCCATTCTCAAGTGATGATGATGATGATGATGATGATGATGATGATGATGATGATGATGATGATGATGATGATGATGATGATGATGATGATGATGATGATGGTGATGATGATTTTTGCCAATTTCTACCAAAACACTTTAAAAAATTTGGCCAGAAAACTTTTTTTTCAATGAATATTGATCTATAAAACGACAACCATTTTTTATTTCAAAAAAGCTTTTTATAGAGAGCAATATCCACTAAACGTGCTCAAAGCGCTTTACAAAAAGTCCCCGACCAACAGCAACACGTAACATATAGAACAAGGCATGCCGCCTGATAGGCAATATTACAAATTCACACCGTTAACGACAAGGTACTCATTTTACACATGAGTACAGTGAGGGAATGTGAGTAAAGAGCCTTTTCCAAGGACTCAACAACTATGCGCTGAGCGAGGCTCGAACCCAGGACCTTCATAAAATTGACAAAAATATCTCAGGTCTAATGGGTTTTAAAACATGTGAGTAATCGATCATTGATTAAAGAAACAATTTTCTGGCCAAAAATGAGAAATACCAAATTGTATTTTGTCCGAGTAGGCCTACGTCATAAATTTGTATTGCTCGTCTGTCGAGCATACGACATGTCGTTTCGTTCGTAATCAGGCGAGCTGTGGCGTGAACGAGTAGTCGGTGTTTACCAACTCCATTACCCGCCCAGCCTTTACTCGCTTGAAGGGGTAATCAATTTGTCCACACCCTACAAACGATTCCCAAACACTGGAATCGATACCCCGTGTTATCGGAGGGTTAATGTTAGAGCTATTCTATGCTACACTATCTTTAAAAAAATAAAACTTATTTTATATTTTGGTCAGTAAAACTTTTCAGCCCTTTATCGAGAGATTAAGATGACCCCCCCGACTTGTTTAAAAGTATCAACCCTGAGACTTTTTTTTAATAAGCCCCAGGGTTTTAGACTATCTGACAAGTTAGAGGGCATTTCAATCTATTGATGAATGAAGTTATTATTCAGTGTTTAGGCCAATATGAAAAAAACAAAAAAAAATCATTTTGTCAAACAGTGCGAGGTAGTATAGCATACAGGTGATGAATTATTAAATGAAGCGACGGTTTGTAATAATTTATTTATAGCTAGTAGTGACTGGTATGTGTGTGTGTGTGTGTGTGTGTGTGTGTGTGTGTGTGTACGAGTTATTGTTACTGGTCAGGG
>NC_088364.1:19022711-19025211 GCF_034508935.2 Berghia stephanieae
AAAGAGAGACAGGAGGGGTAGTGTGAGAGAGAGATAGCAATAGTGATAGGGGGACAGAGAGAGAGAGAGAGAGAGAGAGGAAGAGAGAGAGAGAGAGAGAGAGAGAGAGAGAGAGAGAGAGAGAGAGTCCTTGTTGTGATAGTCTGAAGGTGACAAATATAATATAATTGATTGTCGCAATGTCATAACAACGGTGGTTCAAGACATTTGTATGTGATTGTGTTTTAAAGTAAAATGGAATTTGAGATGATACACTGAGGTCGTGGAAGAGTTTAGGTTGGTGTAAATAGATAGATAGATAGATAGATAGATAGATAGATAGATAGATAGATAGATAGATAGATAGATAGATAGAGAGATAGATAGATAGATAGATAGATAGATAGATAGATTGATAGATAGAGAGGTAGATAGATAGATAGATAGATAGATAGATAGATAGATAGATAGATAGAT
The DNA here is from genome assembly GCF_034508935.2 of Berghia stephanieae. NCBI lineage: Eukaryota > Metazoa > Mollusca > Gastropoda > Nudibranchia > Aeolidiidae > Berghia > Berghia stephanieae. The sequence continues at coordinate 19,023,168 of NC_088364.1, forward strand.
TGATAGATAGATGGATGGATGGATAGATGGATAGATAGATAGATAGATAGATAGATGGAGAGATGGATGAATAGATATAGAGATGGATAGACAGAGGGATAGATAGAGGAAAGAAATAGAGATAGAGGCAGAAAGAGAGACAAGGGGGAGGGTAAGAGAGAGATAGACAGAGAGAGATGAGAGAGAGAGAGAGAGAGAGAGAGAGAGAGAGAGAGAGAGAGAGAGAGGGAGAGAGAGAGAGAGAGAGAGAAGAGAGAGAGAGAGAGAGAGAGAGTCCTTGTGATAGTCTGAAGGTGACAAATATAATATAATTGATTGTCGCAATGTCATAACAACGGTGTTCAAGACATTTGTATGTGATTGTGTTTTAAAGTAAAATGGAATTTGAGATGACACACTGAGGTCGTGGAAGAGTTTAGGTTGGTGTAAATAGATAGATAGATAGATAGATAGATAGATAGATAAATAGATAGATAGATAGATAGATAGATTGATAGATAGATAGATAGATAGATAGATAGATAGATAGATAGATAGATAGAGAGGTAGATAGATAGATAGATAGATAGATAGATAGATAGATAGATAGATAGATAGATAGATAGATAGATAGATAGATAGATAGATAGATAGATAGATAGATAGATAGATAGATAGATGGATGAATAGATATAGAGATGGATAGACAGAGGGATAGATAGAGGGAAAGAAATAGAGATAGAGGCAGAAAGAGAGACAAGGGGGGAGGGTAAGAGAGAGATAGACAGAGAGAGAGTGAGAGAGAGAGAGAGAGAGAGAGTGAGAGAGGGGGAGAGAGAGAGAGAGAGAGACGGGGGGGGGGGGGGATAGACTTTATATGACCCACATCTTGGTAAAATACTGAAACTGAGGACTTCGTCGAGAAATTCAGGATTTTAAAAACAATTTTCAGCACAAGGGTCAAGATGACATAAAACCGGAAAGAACAGCTTGGTCACATTGGCGATTGGAATCAACAATTTAACCAGTTAACTCTCGTACTCTGGAAAAAAGCCATATTTAAATATTTGGCCAGAAAACGCGTTCTTCAAATATCGATCGATTTAAATGACCCTCATTTTCACAACAACAAAAACAACAACAACAACAAAACAACTCTCAAACCTGGGACTTCGCAAGGTCTACCGTCGTCTGAGGTTTGAGAGTTTGTGCCTAATATGAAGGTTATTTAAATGGGTCGATATAAATTGAATGACGTGTTTTCTGGCGAAATTTTTAAATACGGCTTTTACTAGAGTAAAGCAGTTAAAATGGTTCAATAAGGAACGTGTTATAATTTGAACAAGTGCTCGGATTGAGGATGCTTGAAATTGTATAGATAGAACGAAGTTGACGTCACTCAGGTCTTTGTTATTGTTTTTTTTTTTTGGTTTTTTTTTTTTTTTGCCATCCATGAGTAATTCTCACTTAACTGTATTAACCAGACTATAAACGTTTAAGGTTACACACAGTTTTATGTGTTGGTCCGTTATACTTCCGGATGGCATGTTTTGAGCTTCTTAGACAAGCCTATAGATAGTATGCACTTGGCTAATAAGCTCATAACATTGCCATCCGGAAGTATAACGGACCAACACACAAAACTGTGTGTATCCATGAACGTTTATAGCCGGGTTAATAAAGTTCAGTGAGCATTACTCATACGCGCGGATGGCAAAAACAATAACAAAGACCTGTGTGACGTCATCTTCGAACTATCTATACGCCGCTCAGAACGAGACTCTCTAAAGCCAGGACCTTCCGATCCGAAGGCGAGTGTCACATGCCACAAGACCACATTGCCGCACAGAAAAAACATTTCCTTATGGAATGAATGAACAGTGTGGTGTCAAACTACAAACATCAGGATGAAAACCGCAAGCAGAGCTGCCAAATAATAGCTACGATAAATTCGTAGTAATACGAATTTGTGGCTCCAGCTAAAAAACAACATTAAAAACAAAAAAAGGTTGATCTTTTATATAGCGCAATATCCACTAAACGTGCTCAAAGCGCTTTACAAAGG
>NC_088364.1:19030211-19032711 GCF_034508935.2 Berghia stephanieae
TCCGAAGGCGAATGTCATACCACAAGACAACATTGCCGCAGATGTAAAAGTGAGTATAATAATACCCCACTAGTATTGGGGAAACTGGATTTCACTATATCACAAAAGGAAAAAAAAATGGGTCTTCCCTATTCTGCCGTACTCTGGAAAAACCCATATTTTAAAATTTGGCAAGAAAACTCGTCCTTCAAATATTGATCGATTTAAAGACTCTCATCTTTAGCAAAAAAAAACTCTCAAACCTGAGACTTCGTGAAGTCTTCTTTAATATCCCAGGTTTGACAGGTTTTTTTTTTCAGGATGAGGGTCGTTTAAATCGGTCGATATTTGAAAGACGAGTTTTCTGGCCAAATTTTTAAATATGGGGTATTCCAGAGCACGGTAGTTAGTATTGTTCTTTTAAAAATACGTAGGATAATTGTTAGGAATTCGGAGACATCTTCACCCCCTGCATGCACTCATTGACTCGTAATGGTATTATGTATATTTACCACAATGATGAGTCTTAACTCTCTTAAGTTCATATGAATGGAAATCGAACAAATTTGTTCGATTTTCAATCATGGTGAACTCGAGAGAGTTTCCTTTAAGGCCACATATATTTTGATGTCAATTAAACTTTCACCCGCTGTGTAAACGGAAAAAAACTCCAAACAAATTGATGAGAAATCAACACGGGTGAGGTATTTTGGAAGGTTAACTCATTCAACCCTAACACCGAATATGTCCGTCTTATACCCGTGGTTACTTTTACCCCATGCCTATTTATTACATTTTTTTTTCTGAGACAAATTATAGGCGTAGTATCAAAGCTAATGATCTTAATTTTTTTACATGTTAATGGTAGTTGAATAAAACTATCTATGCACGGAGATGCTCATTTCTAATACATATTTTTTTTCCAATTTTGAAAAGTAACAAAAATCTCTAGGATTTAGTGAGTTAAAGAAACCAAGTTCCTGAACTCTGGCGTTAAAAATAGGTGTTAGCACGACCCTACTAGGAATAGTCAAGAATAGTCTATTTATTGTATTGCCGGGGGTCCCGATAGCTCAGTTGGTAGAACACTTTCTTAACATGCAGAGTGACTAAGATCGATCCCGGGCGCAGTCCAGATTTTTTCCCGCCCCTCTCCCATGTTCACCCAGCAACAAATGGGTCTGTAAGATCTGTCGTAAAGTACTTTGCGATAGACTAGCGTCCTATCAAAAAGGTAGCAAGCAATTGCTATTGTCGTTCCACATTATAGAAACCGGGATAAACTCCGGCTCCATGGGCCTAATGGCTCTGAAGGACTACATAATATTATTGTATTGCCATTAAGCCAGTGGAAAATATAGTATCATCATGCAGCAAATTCTAATATGGTGCTCACACTATTATGTTATGAAGATCGACCCAATCAGCAAAGTCTTTACCGCACTCGTGCACCGTCGCGAACCCACCCGCAGCTATTGGCAAGTTAACGACTGGGTTCCAACTTAAAAGCGATGGACGAACAAGTTGGAAGAAAACGAGGATCTGTCCTAAGACTGAAGATAGAATTTTGTTTTCTTCCACGTCGTTCTTCGATCGCTGTATGTTGAGAACGTAATCGCTAAATAGCTATTCTGACATTGAACTTGTCAAGAAGGCTTGACTTCGCTAAGTCCCAGGTTTGAGGGTTTTTTTTTTGTTGTTGCCAAGATGAGGGTAATTTAAATCGATCGATATTTGAAGGATGAGTTTTCTGGCCAAATTTTTAAATATGGTTTTTTTTTCCAGAGTACATTCTCAAAATTACGAATAAAAAAACAAACAAAAAACAAAAAACAAAACAAAAACAAAAAACAAAACAAAACAAACAAACAAAAACAACAACAACAACCAAACAACATAACAAGTTACGGACACTGTTGAACACAGATTTTAATGAGAGAACTCATGAGAGACTCTCTCTCTCTCTCTCTCTCTCTCTTCTCTATCTATCTATCTATCCTTCTATCTATCAATCTATCTATCTGTCTATCTCTCCCTCTCTCTCTCTCTCTCTCCTTTCTCTCTTCCTTCTTTCTCTCTCTCTCTCTCTCTCTCTCTCATGCTCTCTCTTTTCCCTTCTCTTCTCTCTCTCTCCTCTCTCTCTCTCTCTCTCTCTCCCGATCGCTCCCTCTCTCTCTCTCTCTCTCTCTCTCTCTCTCTCTCTCTCTCTCCCACTCTCTGTCTCTCAGCTCTGGAATTTTACAAAAATATCTGACTGACAACAGAAATAACACCGTTAGATATAATTCGCTGTAATGTAGACATTTGTACTTAAAATACCAAGTAATATCAACCTGTGTTATAGACAAACAGGTTTTCAGGTTTTTATTATTATAGGCATCATAACACCAGGGGGGTCCCGATAGCTCAGTTGGTAGAGCACTCGCTTCACAAGCAAAGGGACAAAGTCGATATTTTTTTTTTCCGAACCCCCTGTCTACCCAGCAGTGAGTGAATGGGTAGCTGAGTCTGTTTCATTTGG
>NC_088364.1:19042711-19045211 GCF_034508935.2 Berghia stephanieae
GCCGCTGTCACGACTCAATCTCGACTCATTTTTAAATAGATCTGTCGTCCATGGAATTTATATATTATATTATATAGCCTGATAATATTCGTCATTCGTGTTAGTTGTTGAGTCTATAGAATGGAGACGTAGATTTATACTATAGGGAGTTGGATAGCAGAATATTCACAATTTTACACAATTAAAAATCATTAAAAATTTAAAAAATAAAATTGAAAAAACAAAAAACACCACAAAATAAAAAATAGACCTCACATTAAGTCACATTAAGCCCATGGAGCCGGTGTTTGTTCCGGTTTCTATGGCGTGAAACGGACAAGAGAAATTGCTTGCTATCCTTTGGATAGAACGCTAGTCTATCGCAAAGTACTTTCAGCCAAATCTAACAGACTCAGCTACCCATTCACTGCTGGGTGGACAGGGGGGTCAGAAAAAAAATCTGCACCCGGGATCGATCTCGGTTGAGATTCCGTGTGGAGCTAGTGCTCTACCAACTGAGCTATCGGGACCCCGACCATGTAGATTATCCTTTTCCAATCCATTCCAATGTAATACCAAAACATAGACGCGATGAGTTCCGTGCGATTTCAGGAAACCTAAAGTGACAGTAGAATTCGCACAAAGTCCACATTCTTAAAGTCAACTTCTGCTTAAAGTCAACATCTCTTGCTGGTTCCAATAAAAATATTTCTTATTCCATCCACATCCAACACCCTCTCCATACATTTACATTGTCTCCACATTTATGACAAAATGTGATTTTTTTTTGTAACCTTAAATTTTTGTGTTTTTTTTTTGTTTGCATCCTCACGAAGGCCAAAGGCCGAAACGTTGTGTGTTTTGTGTTGTTCCCTTATACACTTTTACTCACCTTATTTTTTTTCTATCCAATTTACCTTTGTTCGTTATCTAAGTGTGTTCCACATCCGATAATGGATAATGTGCGCAATGTTGTCTAGTGGTATGACACTCGCTTTCGGATCGGAAGGTCCTGGGTTCAAGCCTCGCTCGGCGCATAGTTGAGTCCTTGGAAACGGCTCTTTACTGAAATTCTCTCACTGAACTCAGGTGAAAAATGAGTACCTGGCCGTCAACACCGTTGTCTCTGTCGAAACAATTGTAATATCGCATGTTCTACATGTTACGTGTTGCTGTTGGTCAGGGACTCTTTGTAAAGCGCTTTGAGCACGTTTAGTGGATATTGTGATATATAAAAGCTCAAGTTAAAATAAAAAGTAAACCTTGCTTAAAGTCAACTAATCTGTCTGGTCAGAAAGTGTTGGTTTTATCAGGTTTCCACTGTATATGACAGGCGTCATGTCCCGTCCTACATGATAAGTGTTGCTGTTGGCCGGGGACCCCTTGTAAAGCGCTTTGAGCACGTTTAGAGGATATTGCGCTAGATAAAAGCTCAATATGGGCCAGCGTGGATTCAGTGTTTCTTTTTTTACGAAACCCGCCGAAACTTGACGAACTCGACAACGTTATAGGAATGGGACTCGGGGAGGTGTACATCAGTGGGGAATGAGCCTGGGACCATAGGAGGAGGAGAGTGTTTCTATTTTACGAAACCCGCCGAAATCCGACAAGGTTATGGGAAGTAAGCAGTAGTGGGGAGTGAACCAGGGACTCAGGGAAGTGTACACCAGTGGGGAGTGAACCTAGGACCATGGGAAGAGGCGGGTATTTCTTTATTTTTTTTTACGAAACCCACCGAAACCCGAAGAAACACCCGCGTGGTTTAGCGGTATGATCTTTGCTTCGTATCTGAAAGGTGCAGAGTTTGACTACCCGCCACGGTGTGTGGGCTTGATCAAGTCAACTAGCCGTAGCTCACTTTGCGGTGCCGCACTGCGGCTGACGCCTGGGTTAATCCAGTCTTCCTTTGGGTTAAACCCTAAAGAAAAATTGTTTCCCTTTAGGATGAATGAAGGGAATTTATGCGTACTGCCTACGTCATAGGCTAATCTCGTGTCAAAATCATTTAATGACACCATTCACCCTTACATGGGCTAATCTCGTGTCAAAATCATTTAATGACAACATTCACCCTTACATGGGCTATCTCGGTCAATCATAATGACACCATTCACCCTTACATGGGCTAATCTCGTGTCAAAATCATTTAATGACACCATTCACCCTTACATGGGCTAATCTCGTGTCAAAATCATTTAATGACAACATTCACCCTTACATGGGCTAATCTCGTGTCAAAATCATTTAATGACACCATTCACCCTTACACGGGTCACTATTTTAATTTCATTGTTTCTGACAATATAAAAAGTTGTGATAGTTCTCACAAGAAATGAAGTGAGTAGGAAATTACCAGAAGACAAGAGAGAATAAAAACGTCGCGGAGGTGATCAGGGCTCGAACCCGCGACCTTACTGGTACGACATACCTCCGCCTGGCCGGGCGGGGAGATTGTGACTCTACCGTATGATCGATCCACGACCCCCAGTTCTCACAGTATTATAGTATGAAATACTAAATT
>NC_088364.1:19050211-19070211 GCF_034508935.2 Berghia stephanieae
GAGGATAGTTTTTCGTGTACGTATTTTTTCTTTCTGCATTGTCTATTTTACACACACACACCTTTTCAGATTATTTGTTACAGTGAATGACATAATCAATTGGATGGTGACAAGGTTTGAACTGAGATATTGCCAAGTTTAGTTAGAAGGTCAATTTTTGTCAAAATCAAAATTGAGTTCTTGTCATAAATGGTTAAATCAACCCTTTTTGTACATCTTCGGGAAATATCGAAGCTTAATTTCACTTCTAAATATTTGTAACAGCTAGTCAAGTTGAAAAAGTATGAAATTTGAGAAAGGTTGCTGGATACCTTTCTCTTGATACACCTGATCATAATTTCATGAAATTTTCACCTTCCGACTGGTTATGTCATGCACTGACACATGTATCTCCAATCAGTGATGGCTCCTTAATTTGTCATTATTTATTTGTAGATAGCATGCATTAGCCACCAAATTGACTCTAAATAAAGTAACGAAGCGTCATCAATCTTAAAGATCATCTTAACTTTTATTCACATGGCCGCAATAGCCTTCAACAGTCGTGACATCACTTCCCTTGTAATGACGCATATTAACTTAGCAACTGGTTCTAAACTATCGGAACAATGGCGGACGCCCTTATGAAATACTTCTCTAACGAGCATAAATGTGTGTCCAGAGGAGAAAAACATTATAAATATGATCATGTTTTGACATTTATACATTCTGATCACAAGACATATGAAAAATTATAGCCAGCATGAAGAATAAAAAGTACCGATTTTTTTTTGTTTAGAACCACGATGGCCGCCGTTGCTGGGCGACGTGACCTCAGACTATTGAATCCTATTTACGATCGTCTACATCAATGTCTTTTAAAAAAACATATGGTTAAAGGCTTTAAAATTTGCAGGACCTCAAATTTGGAACAGCCTGCCCGAGGACATTAGATTTTTTAAATCAAAATATTCTTTAAAAAACGCTTTAAAAACGTAGATCCCTTTAAAAAATATTATAAGATTTGATCATTAGAAATTAAGAAATTTTGTGATATAATTTTATTTTCTGTCGCCCCTAGACCCACGATATGTTTATTGGTTTTAAACAATCACTTCTTTCAACTTATTATACAATTTTAATGTATCGATTTTTGCCCGGGTACGTGTGACTCATATTTCATTGTATTTTTATAATATATATTTACTTGCATATATGTATAGACCTGTTGCTAGTACTTGTGTGTCATGTTTTCATGTTTGTATTCTCGAGATTCTATTGTAAAGCGCATAGAGCGCTCCAATGGGAATATGCGCTATATAAGCTCAATATCTTCTTCTTCTTCTTCTTCTTCTTCTTCTTGTTCTTCTTATTGTTGTTGTTCTTCTTCTTGTTCTTCTTCTTGTTCTTCTTGTTCTTCTTCTTGTTGTTGTTCTTCTTCTTGTTCTTCTTCTTGTTCTTCTTCTTGTTCTCTTTTCTTCTTTGTTCTTCTTCTTGTTCTTCTTCTTCTTGTTGTTCTTCTTCTTGTTCTTCTTCTTCTTCTTGTTCTTCTTCTTGTTCTTCTTCTTCTTCTTGTTCTTCTTCTTCTTCTTCTTCTTCTTCTTTTTCTTCTTCTTCTTCTTCTTCTTCTTCTTCTTCTTCTTCTTCTTCTTCTTCTTCTTCTTCTTCTTCTTTCTTCTTCTTCTTCTTCTTCTTCTTCTCTTCTTCTTCTTCTTCTTCTTCTTCTTCTTCTTCCTTCTTCTTCTTTCTTCTTTTCTTCTTCTTCTTCTTCTTCTTGTGCGGCTATGTGGTCTAGTGGTATGACACTCGCTTTCGGATCGGAAGGTCCTGCGTTTGGGCCTCGCTCGGCGCATAGTTGAGTCCTTGGAAAAGACTCTTTACTCACATTTTCTCACCGTACTCAGGTGTAAAATGAGTACCTGGCAGTTAACAGCGTTGTCTTTGTCCGAAAAATTGTAATATCGCCTAACAGGCTTCATGTCTCGTCCTACATGTTAAATGTTGCTGTTGACCAGGGACCCCTTGTAAAGCGCATTGAGCACGTTAAGTGGATATTGCGCTATATAAATGCTCAATTTTTTTATTTTTCTTCTTCTTCTTCTTCTTCTTCTTCTTCTTCTTCTTCTTCTTCTTCTTCTTCTTCTTCTTCTTCTTCTTCTCCTTCTTATTCTTCTTATTCTTATTTATTATTATTATTATAATAATAATAATAATTATTATTGTTATTGTTATTATTATTATTATTATTATTATTTTATTATTTTATTATTTATTATTATTATTATTATTATTATATTATTATTATTATTGTTATTATTACTATTATCATTATTATTATTATTTATTATTATTATTATTATTATTATTATTATTATTATTATTATTATTATTTTTTATTATATAATTAGTATTATATTATTATTATTATTATTATTATTATTATTATTATTATTATTATTATTATTATTATCATTATTATATTATTATTATTATTATTATTATTGCTATTATTATAATAAAACCATAATAGTTATCAGTTATTGCGCTTCCCCAGCCCCCGCCCCTCCCTCCCCCCTCAAATGGCCTTATTTTTATTTATTCCAATCTGAATACTCGTATCACAAGTTGATGGCGATTGAAAAGAAATTAAAAGCTACTTTCTTCCTTTGCACCCAAATGGAAAAAGCAACGTGTCTACTTAAGACCAATTAAAGATAAACCGAATGATAGTTGGAACAAAACAACAACAACAGCAACAACAACAACAACAACAACAATAACCGCAAAAAAAAAAAAAAAAATAGAGAAAAAAAATCAAAATCAAAAAGGAATTAAAAAATAAAAATACCCCCCTTTCTGATGTCCCTCATCTAGTCGCAGTTACCAGACAACATACGGACAGAAAATTCTTGAGTGTAGGATGAGATGGAAATGGCTTGGCAATCCCTGAAAAACGGCCTCAACGAAACATTACCAGGGAGTACGCTCTTACATGGAACCATGGAACGTGCAGGGAACGAGGAAGTGAGGGCGGCTTAGAAAAAGCCGGAGAAAGGCATTGATGGAGGACCTAAAAACTGAAAGCTTAACACGGAGAGAAGCTGAGAGGATGGCACGGAGCCGGACAAGGTGGATGGGGGTTCGTCGATGGCAAATGTAGCAGTCGGAGTGAAGGGTCTAAGTAAGTAAGAGGTCTCGTTGTCTTATGTTTTTTGTCCATTAATGGGCGTGAGCCATTTCTTGGTCTTTGGGACTTCCTAAGTAAAGCGCCACTACACTTCTCAGATATATTTTTTAAAAAATAAGTAAAAACACACACACACACGCACGCACACACACAAACACACACACACACACACAAACAAACAAACAAACAAACAAACAAACAAAACCAAAGACAAATAACAACAAAATACAAATTGAAAAAAAAGAAGAACAAACACCAGGTTATTAAAGGACGACTACGTTTTGTCCAGAGATGCAGTGCGGATATGTGGTCTTGTGGTATGACACTCGCTTTCGGATCGGAAGGTCCTAGGTTCGAACCTCGCTCGGCGCATAGTTGAGTCCTTGGAAAAGTCTCTTTAATCACATTCTCTCACCGTTCTCGGATGTAAAATCAGCACCTGGCCGTCAACCGCGTTGTCTCTGCCCGAAAAAAATGTAATATCGCCTAACATGCGTATGTCCCGTCCTACATGTTAAGTGTTGCTGTTGGCCAGGGACCCCTTGTAAAGCACTTTGAGCACATTTAAGTGGATAATGCGCTATATAAACACTCAAAAAGCTGAATACAATCAAAATTAGTCTTAAGATTTTTGGACCCATTGACCTAACTTGGCAGTTTCGAAAAAGTAATGTCCCTCCTGCCTTCGCTAGAAATTTTCAGTCGTACTACATGGCTATGTGCGAACTTAATCGTTTATAGTCTGATTTATAGATAGAATGAAGGTGACGTTATTCAGGTCTTTGTTATTGCTTTTTGCTATCCTCGTTTATGAATTATTCTCACTTCTGACTGTATTAACCCGACTATAAACGGTCATGGTTACACATTGTTTTGTGTGTTGGCCCGTTATACTTCCGGAAGGCAATGTTGTGAGCTCCTTAGCCAAGCGCATACTATCTATAAATTTTCGTGAGAACAACTCATGATTTACAAATAGCGGGAAAGAGGAAAAAAGGGACGCCCAAAGACTAGATGGTAAAGGATGATATAAAACAACTGGGCCTGGAGGAAGATGATGCGCTGAACCGAGATTCATGGAGATGTGGCATTCATTATGTCAACCATGCAAACTGCGGGATAAGCTGAAAGAAGAAGAAGAAGAAGGTGAGAACAACTCATAAAAATGGCTGGCTAAAAACAATAACAAAGTGCTGAGTGGCGTCAAAATCGTTTATTCTATTGAGCACTGAGGAGTACAGATGATCTCAAGATTTCTGGGGTTATCCTTTTCTCTTTCGATTAAATTTGTGGCTATGTGGTCTAGTGGTATGACACTCGCTTTTGGATCGGAAGGTCCTGGGTTCGAGCCTCGCTCTTTACTCACATTCTCTCACCGTACTCAGATGTAAAATGAGTACCTGGCCGTTAACAGCGTTGTCTCTGTCCGAAAAATTGTAATATCGCCTAACAGGCGTTATGTCTCGTTCTACATGTTAAGTGTTGCTGTTGATCAGGGACCCCTTGTAAAGCGCTTTGAACACGTTTAGTGGATATTGCGCTATATAAAAGCTCAAGTTAGTTAAATGATCTAAAGTCGACGTGTACGTATATCTATATGCAGTTCTGACATCCGAACGGACGAATGGGCCTGTTTAACATTGTTGTAATGGACAATATTTTGCGTCAACAACAACAAAACAATAAAACAACGATGAGCCCATAAGACCTGAAAATAACCGCACATTACCTAAAGTGGTTCAGGCGCCATTTAACTCCCAAAGACATTTTAAAAACAATAACATCGATAATAACAATAGCAACAACAACAACATCACCATCATCATCATCATCAACAACAACAACAACAACAACAACAACAACAACAACAACAACAAAGCAAACCACAACATCAAAGTCTTAAAATAAATCTGCTATTGACCCTGATGTGCGAGATAATCTAGACGGACCCCCATAACAAAATATACTTTACAACTACCAGATTTTACGTGTGACGGTCTTAAAGGTAACTCAATTACGTCCGTCCCCCAGATGGATCCTATCATTCCTTTGTGGTCCCGGTCCTACCAATTTATTTGCTTGTGTCATCCCCGCGTGTCTCGACGTTACCAATAAAATGATGGAAAGAAATAAGATAACCTAACTTGGCAGTGTCGGGCAAACATCTTGTCGAAAGAGTGATGCCCCTTCTCCGCTTCCGGTTTGATGGGATCGATACCACAGAGATAGACGTGATTACATCGAGAGGCCGATACGCGTGGCGACCGGAAGGGACGAGGGGGCGGGGTGGGATTGGCGGTCGTTCGGGCGGGCGGGCGGGCGGGCGGAAAGCTGATTCGATGATGCTCTATTCCTCGATCGGTTTGAAATAGAAAATGATTATTTATTTCTGTTTCGTTTCCTTTTATTGTCATTCCTTCTTTTTTAAACCGGTGGAGGAGGAAGTCGGACGCGAAAAGGAGAGCAAGAAGGAAAAGAACATTGAAATTGTGAGGCAGTATTAGATTAGGGGAGCAAAAGAAATCAATACAATATATAGTGTCATTTGAAGAGAGAGAGGAGATGAGATAGAGATAGATAGAGAGATTGAGAGAGAGAGGAAGAGAGAAAGAGAGAGAGAGCTCTAGAGAGAGAGAAAGAGAGGAAGAGAGAGAGAGAGAGAGAAAGAGAGGAAGAGAGAGAGAGAGGGGGGGGGGGATAGAGGAGTAATGGCATCTTCCTGACTCACTAATCACCAACAATTGATCAAACAAAAACAAAAAAGAATAAAAAAAAAATAATAATAAAGACGTTGCTCTAAATGGGTAGATGGGTTTTACTTGAGTGTGTCAGGAATTACTTCTCACTGTATATCCAATTTTTAAACCCGGGAGAGCAAGCAATTGTCACGCCCACTTCACGCTACTACTTGAATCCATTTGTGTTATTGGCGGAAAATACATTCTTTCACTGATCAGAACTTTATTTCCAGTTAATAGTAGAATATTTATGTTGACATCAACACATCTTGAATCCACGGACGTGATTCTCAATGAGTGACTATTTGCTTAGGAGATAAGAATGCGGACAGTATATAGGGGAGGAAATAAAGATCAGAGGGAGAGAAAGATACAAATAAATTGAGCTTTTATACAGAGCAATATCCATTATTAAGCGTGCTCAAATCGCTTTACAGGGAGCCCTGGCCAACAGCAACACTTAACAGAGAGGAAGGGACATAACGCCTGTTAGGCGATATTACAATTTTTTTCAGACAGAAACAACGCTGTTAACGGCCAGGTACTCATTTTACACCTGAGTACGGTGAGAGAATGCGATTAAAGAGTCTTTTCCAAGGACTCAAATATGCGCCGAGCGAGGCTCGAATCCAGGACATTCCGATCCGAAAGCGAGTGTCATATCACAAGACCAAATACCGCACGAGTGTCATACTGTGTTCTATAGGGATACGAACCTAGTAGCAGATGTGGACTGTGATAAGTAATGAACAAAAGTGACTATAACAGCTTGAAAAAGAAAGAGAATAACACACACGAAACGGCTTGTGACTGAAAAGTTCCGGGTTCGAGTCCCTCTGTATGTGGTATAAAATTGGGTTTTTTACTCAGGCGTAAAAAGAGTATCTGGCTGGTGGCAGCATGGTATCTGACGAGAATAAATTTATAAGCTCTTTAATTGGCGTCATGTCTAGTCCAACAGAGTTATTGTTGTTGCTAGCTTTCGGTATCTAATAATTGCGATTCGAGCATATTAAGAAAGTATAAAACCTCACATAGAAACAGAAAAATAGAGACGAAGTAAAAGAAATGGAGAGAGAGAGAGAGAGAGAGAGAGAGAGAGAGAGAGAGAGAGAGAGAGAGAGAGAGAGAGAAAGAGAGAGAGAGAAATAGAGAGAAAGAGAAAGAAAGAGAGAGAGAGAGAGAGAGAGAGAGAGAGAGAGAGATAGAGATTTAGAAACAGAATGAATGAGAGAGTGTGAAAGATATGAGAGAGTGGGAGAGAGAGAGAGTATTCGATACTGAGAGAAAGAGAGAGAGAGAGGGAGAGAGATAGAGATAGATAGATAGATAGATAGAGAGAGAGAGAAAGAGAGAGAGAGAGAGAGAGAGAGAGAGAGAGATCAATAAAACAATGTTTTGTAAAGAGAATAAAAAGACCAAAAGGGCCAACCGATGATTGAAGTCGGGTAGATTAAGAGGAGAAAAGATTAGCCCGGATTCTCTTGCGTGATACGTAAGTAGGTGAGTTCATTGTGAGTAAAATGATTGATGAATATAGTCTTACCAAAAAAGAGGAGGAGAAGGAGGAGGAAGAGGAGTAGTAGGAGGAAGAGGAGGAGGAGGAGGAGGAAGAGGAAGGGGGGTAAGAGAAGAGGTAGGAGGAGGATGAGGAGGAGGAAGAGGTGGGAGGTAGAGGAGGAGGAGGAGGAGGAGAAAGAGGAAGGGTAGAAGGAGGAGGAAGAGGAGGAGGAGGAAGAGAAGGAGGAGGATGAAGAGGAGGAGGAGGTGTATTAGAAGGGGTAGGAGGGGAAAGAGGAGAGGCTGGATGAGAGGTGATGAAGAGGGAGAAGAATAATATCTTATATAGCGCAATATCCATTGAACGTGCTCTTAAAAATGGGTCTCCAGCCAACAGTAGCACTTAACATGTAGAATGAGACTACATTTTTCTATTTTCGGACAGACAACGCTGTTAACGTCCAGGTACTCATTTTACACCCCAGTACGCTGAGATAATAATATGAGTAAGGAGTCATTTCCAAAGAATCAACTATTTCATCGCTCAGAGTAGGACTCGAACCCTGGGCCTTCTGGACTGAAGGCGAGTGCCAAATCACAAGACCACATAGACGCAAATAAAACATCACAACAACAACGGCAATACTAACACCAACAATAAGGAAAGAAAACAGCGAATAAACGAAAAACAACAACAAAAATAACGTCAACAACATCCAGACATAACTATCAACATTGATACAATCGGTGTTCTGATCGCAACATCTCAATACAAGGGGCTAGCACTCGTTTTCAAAGTGTAAAATCTATCATCTTTAAACTAAAATTTTATATTCAGCTTTAATATAGAGCAATATTCTCTAAACGTGCTCAAAGCGCGTTACAAGAGTTCCCTGGTCAACTGCAAAATTTGACATTTATGACGGGACATGACGCCTGTTAGGCGATATTACAATTCTTTTCGAACAGAGACAGAGCTGTTAACAGCCAGGTACTCATTTCACACCTGAGTACGATGAGACTTAATTAAGATGATTATAAATCTAGAATCAAAATAATCGAATGGGTACTCATTTACCGCCACTCTGTTTTCTTTCTTAGACAGGATAGCCACTCACCAATCAGAACTAAGATATCAACAGCCAAAATTACAGTATAAAGTACAAACCGTCGACTTCATTATATTCTTATCCAACTAAAAAATGTACAAAGGGAGCTAAATACGCAAGTTACAGTAAAAAACCGGAAATAAAGATGGGTTTTGGTTACTTCCCCTTGTGACGTCATCTTCCGCCAGAAAGAGAGATTCTATAGTCGGAAGACATCGCTGATGATTGCCATTTAAAATCAGACAACTTATAATTCAAAAATAGCTCCAGTTTGTGAGTAGTGACTGAGTGCGTCTCTCTCTCTCTCTCTCTCTCTCTCTCTCTCTCTCTCTCTCCCTCTCTCTCTCCCCCCCTCTCTCTCTATCTATCTGTCTAGATATTTACATATCTATCTCTTTATTTTTGTTTATATCTATCTATCTATCTATCTATCTATCTATCTATCTATCTATCTATCTATCTATCTATCTATCTATCTATCTATCTATCTATCTATCTATCCATCCATCCATCTATCTATCTATCTATCTATCTATCTATCTATCTATCTATCTATCTATTTATTTATCTCTTTATTTATCTATCACTCTCTATCTATCTATCTATCTATCTATCTATCTATCTATCTATCTATCTAACTATCTATTTATTTCTCTCTCTCTATCTATCTATCTATCTATTTATTTATATATCTACCACTCTCTCTCTCTCTCTCTCTCTCTCTCTCTCACACACACACACACACACACATTATATATTACACATACCCAGTATCCCATTATACGTCCCCATCAAACATATTCCTGCCTTCTTGCCTACCATGTCACATTCTGACAATCAGTTCAATATCGTGTTTGACACGATCGACAGCTCAATCTATTTCCCTACACTTACAAAAAGACTTTTGCCATTTGTGTTTGTTTTATTTTAAACAAAAAAAGAAAAGATAATTACTTTCTTCTGTGGGTGCTCGTCAGATTGATGTCATCACCTGGACAGTCCAGGAAGTGAAGTGCATGACATAATCAGTCCGAAGGTGAAAATTTTGGATTTGCATTTTTTGCATTTTCTGAAAGAATATGGTCATCAGAGCATTTTAATCTTTATTTGAAGTAAATCGGGTGACTTTTCACGAAATTATGGTCAGATGTATGGGAAAGGTATCCAGCAACTTTTCTCAAATTTCATACTTTTTCAACGTCACCAGCTGTAAAAAATATTTGGAAGTGAATTTAAGCTTTGATATTTCCCGAAGATGTACAAAAAGGATTGATTTAATCATTTATGACAAGAACTTTTTTTGGGGATAAAAATTGACATTCTTGCTAAACTTGGCTATATCTCATTTCAGATGTTTTCACCATCCGACTGATTCCATCATTCACTGTAACTTTATGACCCATCGCCCTATCATGATATTCGTATTTTTAGTTTAAAACACAACATATAGATAGTATGCGCTTGGCTAAGAAGCTCATAACATTGCCATCCGGAAGTGTAAAGGACCAACACACAAAACTGTGTGTATCCATGAACGTTTATAGTCGGGTTAATACAGTTCAGTGAGCATTACTCATAAACGCGGAGACAAAAAACAAAGACCTGAGTGACGTCATCTGCATACTATCTATAGGTGACGTTTGTTTGTTTTAACGAGGGGCATGACTATGATAATTTCGTACGCTGACCGTCCAATCCAAAGGCGGGAGTCATACCATTAGACCACATAGCTACATTACCGCTTTAAGACGATCGGTTACATATTTGTTTTATCTTTTCCATGTTCCTGTGAGACCCATGTGGTCTTGTGGTTTGTATGACACTCGATTTCGGATCGGAAGGTCCTGGATCGAACCATTTTCGATGCATAGTTGAGTCCTTGTAAAAGGCTCTTTACTCACATTCTCTCACGTAATCAGGTGTAAAATGATTACCTGGCCGCAAACAGCACTGTTTCTTTCGGAATGAGATCGCCTAACAGGCGTCATGCCTCGTTCTATATGTTATTTAGTTATGTATTTACGTCTTTATTGTTTGTTTTTTTGTTGGCTCCCAAAACGAACTATACATACACAGAGCTTTTATATGGCGCTATATCCACTAAACGTGCTCAAAGCGCTTTACAAGAGGTCCCTGGGCAATAGAAACATTTAACATGTAGGACGGGACATGACGCCGGTGAGGCGATGTTACAGTTTTTTTCGGACAAAGACAACGTTGTTAATGGCCAGGTACCCATTGTACACCTTAGTACGGTGAGAGAATGTGAGTAAAGAGCCTTCTCCAAGGACTCAACTATGGGCCGAGCGAGGCTCGAACCCAGGACCTTCGGATCCGAAACCGAGTGTGATACCTCTAGACCACATAGCCGCACTTGGTACACATGCACCCTGCGTTCTTCGATATTTTTGATACTAGAAAACCAGTCTTTTCAAATATTATATTATTATCATTGAAAGACTTATTGAAAGAAAGAAAAGGATTTCATGTTAATATCGAAGAAAAAAGGCCAAAGGGAGGTAAATACATAGGAAATACGGAAATACAAAGGGGATTTTAGTTACTTCCCCTTTGTGACGTCACCGATAGACTTCCATCTGAAAGATACTATTATAGTGAAAGACGATGTCGTCAGGTATTGCCATTTAATAAAGACAATTTAATTTTTAAATGGATGTCTTTGTCTTTCTTTAACTCTATCACTCTTTCTCTTTTCTCTCTACCTCTCTAGTTCTTTCTCTCTCTCACTCTCTCTCTCTCTCTCTCTCTCTCTCTCTCTCTCTCTACCACAACACCGTTGCCACCACCACGACTACCATCACCATCACCAACACCAAAACCGTTACCACCATCACCATAACCATCACCAACACGACAACATCGTTGCCACCACCACCACTACCATCATCACTATCACCAACACAAACACCGTTACCACCACAACCACTACCATCATCACTATCACCAACACAAACACAGTTGCCACCACCACCACTACCATCATCACCATCACTAACATAAACACCGTTGCCACCATCACCACTACCATCATCACCATCACCAACACCACAACATCGTTGCCACCACAACCATCATCACCATCACCAACACCACAACACCGTTGCCACCACCACCACTACCATCATCACCATCACCAACACCACAACATCGTTGCCACCACCACCACAACCATCATCACCATCACCAACACCACAACACCGTTGCCACCACCACCACTAGCATCACCACCATCACCAACACCACAACACCGTTGCCACCACCACCACTACCACCATCACCAACACCACAACATCGTTGCCACCACCACCACAACCATCATCACCATCACCAACACCACAACACCGTTGCCACCACAACCACTACCATCATCACCATCACCATCACCAACACCGTTGTCACCAACACTACCATCATCACCATCACCAACACCACAACACCGTTACCACCACCACAACCATCACTACCATCATCACCATCCCCAACAACAACACCGTTACCACCACCACTAACATCACCACCATCACCAACACCACAACACCGTTGCCACCACCACCACTATCACCAACACAAACACCGTTACCACCACAACCACTACCATCATCACTATCACTAACATAACACCGTTGCCACCATCACCACTACCATCATCACCATCACCAACACCACAACATCGTTGCCACCACCACCACAACCATCATCACCATCACCAACACCACAACACCGTTGCCACCACCACCACTATCACCAACACAAACACCGTTACCACCACAACCACTACCATCATCACTATCACTAACATAAACACCGTTGCCACCACCACCACAACCATCATCACCATCACCAACACCACAACACCGTTGCCACCACCACCACTATCACCAACACAAACACCGTTACCACCACAACCACTACCATCATCACTATCACTAACATAAACACCGTTGCCACCATCACCACTACCATCATCACCATCACCAACACCACAACATCGTTGCCACCACCACCACAACCATCATCACCATCACCAACACCACAACACCGTTGCCACCACCACCACTATCACCAACACAAACACCGTTACCACCACAACCACTACCATCATCACTATCACTAACATAAACACCGTTGCCACCACCACCACAACCATCATCACCATCACCAACACCACAACACCGTTGCCACCACCACCACTATCACCAACACAAACACCGTTACCACCACAACCACTACCATCATCACTATCACTAACATAAACACCGTTGCCACCATCACCACTACCATCATCACCATCACCAACACCACAACATCGTTGCCACCACCACCACAACCATCATCACCATCACCAACACCACAACACCGTTGCCACCACCACCACTATCACCAACACAAACACCGTTACCACCACAACCACTACCATCATCACTATCACTAACATAAACACCGTTGCCACCATCACCACTACCATCATCACCATCACCAACACCACAACATCGTTGCCACCACCACCACAACCATCATCACCATCACCAACACCACAACACCGTTGCCACCACCCACCACTATCACCAACACAAACACCGTTACACACCACAACCACTACCATCATCACTATCACTAACATAAACACCGTTGCCACCATCACCACTAACATCATCACCATCACCAACACCACAACATCGTTGCCACCACCACCACAACCATCATCACCATCACCAACACCACAACACCGTTGCCACCACCACCACTATCACCAACACAAACACCGTTACCACCACAACCACAACCATCATCACCATCACCAACACCACAACACCGTTGCCACCATCACCACTACCATCACCACCATCACCAACACCACAACATCGTTGCCACCACCACTCTTTCTCTTTCTCTCTACCTCTCTAGTTCTTTCTCTCTCTCTCTCTCTCACTCTCTCTCTCTCTCTCTCTCTCTCTCTCACTCTCTCTCTCTCTCTCTCTCTCCTTATCTATATATCTATCTATATATATATTATATATATACTACCATCACCATCACCATCATCACCATCACCATCACCAACACCGTTGCCACCACCACCACAACTACCATCACCATCACCAACACCAACACCGTTACCACCATCACCATAACAATCACCAACACCAGAACACCGTTGCCACCACTACCATCATCACGCACACCAACACCACAGCACCGTTGCCACCACCACTACCATCATCACCCACACTGCCACCCTGTCATACTGACACACGAAAACCCTACAACCCCAATCCGTATCAATCCACTATGTACAGTACCTTTTATCTTCCATTTCCCTCTCCACCTCTCAACACCCCCCCCCCCCTCTTCCCCCCACTCCCCCCCCCCCCCAACCACCCCGTCAACCCAGCAGTACCTACTCCATACCTCCCCCCCCCCCATCAAATCCCTCATTTCACTGCCTCTTAACTTTTCATCTACCCACACCCCTCTCCCTTCCGTTAGTTCCAGAATGCCCTAAGTCCATCCGAGTAGTGTCCCCTGACAAACCGGAAATGGTCAGTAAATAGGGGCGTGGTCCAAGTTGTCATTGCCCTGAACTATACGGTCCTTGTGATACTCTACTCCTTCGTCCTTTACTTGTCTCTATCAGTTTCTTGCACGCGATCCATTCATTTCTCATCCAATTTAGGCTTTTGCTATCGTTATCATTTCATACATCCCTATTTGTAATCTTCTGTCATCGTCGTCTTCATTATCATCCTTTTCATCATCATCATCCTATCCCTTCTCCCCTTTCTCCTTCTCCGTCTCCTCCTACCTCCACTTCTCCTCCTCCTCCTCACCATCATCATCATCATCGTCGTCGTCGTCGTCGTCGTCGTCGTTACCATCATCATCATCATCATCATCATCATCATCATCATCATCATCATCATCATCATCATCATCATCATCATCATCATCATCATCATCATCATCATCATCATCATCATCATTATCATCCGGACAAGACAAACATTGAATTTGAAGTAAAAACATTCGAATCTCGAGAGAGATAAGATAGATAGATAGATAGATATTGATTAAGTGTGTGTTTGTGTTTATATATATATATATATATATATATATATATATATATATATATATATATATATATATAGAGAGAGAGAGAGAGAGAGAGAGAGAGAGAGAGAGAGAGAGAGAGAGAGAATGGAATACGATGGTCAAGGCAAGTAAATACATGTGTTTTAACGTTTGATTCCCCAAGACGGACAGGTGGAAGCAATAACAATATGTGTGGGTTTACACGATTAGCCATACAAATTTAACTGACCCCGTAAATAAGGTAGGTATTTCGAGATCTGGCCAAATTTGCAGGGTCGTGTTAGGGGCAACTGAATTTGTAGGGTTGTTGTTATTCGTACTAAGGAGTTTGATGTTATGGAAGCTAAAAAGGTATTTATTTTGATTTTGGAATATTGGAATGTGTAGGTTATGGAAGCTAAAGAGGTGTTATGTATTGGAATATTGGAATGTGTAGGTTATGCAATCTCAAGAGGTTTTATGTATTTGGAATATTGGAATGTGTAGGTTATGGAGGCTGAACAGGTTTTATGTATTTGGATCGGAATATTGGAATGTGTAGGTTATGCAAGCTAGAGGTTTTTATTTTGATTTTGGCATATTGGAATATATTATGTAGGTTATGGAGGCTAAATATTTTTTTTTTTGTATTTGGAATATTGGAATGTGTAGGTTATGGAAAATAAAGAGGTATTTATTTTGATTTTGGAATATTGGAATGTGTGGGTTATGAAAGCTAAGGAGGTTTTTGGAATATTGGAATGTGTGGGTCATGGAAGATAAAGAGGTTTTATGTATTTGGAGTATTGGAATGTGTCGCTAAAACAAAGAAACACATTCAAAAAATATTTTGCCAGAAGACTCACCTTTTCAAATGAATATCGATCGATGAAAGTGACCCTCGTCGTGTCAAACGGTCTCAAACCTGGGACTTCAAGGAAGTCCTGTGTTTGAGAGTTTTTGACAAGATGAGGGTCATATCAATCGATCGATTTTTGAAGGACCATTTTTCAAGCCAAAATTTTAAAATGTGATGCGTTGCTTTTATTTCAGAGTATGATCTGGTGGTTGTAGAATTTTTAAGTTATGAAAGTGGGTAGGTTTGTATAATTCCAGGAATTCACATCATGTTCTATGAGTTAAAGAGTTTACATACAGTGAATTGGGGGGGGGGGGGGGGGGTTATTGTGAGAGCCAGCGTTTGTTTACCTAGAAGAAACGAAGCTAACGTCATTCAGCTCTTTGTTGATATATTTTAGATCGCCTTCTAGTGATTAGTTCTCAATAAATTATATCAATCAGATTGTAACAGATTTGTGTTTTTTGTATATTTAATCTGACTGGCGGATGTTGTGAGTATTTTACCTAAATGCATAGCATCACTATTCCGGGTTCAAATTAATTTGGTATGAAAGCCCTCGACTGCATATTAAATAAAAGTTAAATGATTTAAGCATGGACATCTATATAGAGCATTTCCATGGATTTACCATGCTCAATGCGCTTTTCAATGTTTCATTTATTCCCCCAGCAGGCTATGTGGTACCATATTTCCATTTCACACAGTTCCAGTCACCTGTTTGGCACCCTTTTTGCACTAACACTCTTACAATACTCGTCACTACCTATGTCTAGGTACTCATTCACACCTCAGTCGAATGGGTTTGATGTGCGTCACCATACCCAAGGACAAAAAGTCAGGACAGACGTTTTCCACGATCACTGTCACGCATACAACTACTGACCACGCTTAATATCACCAGACTTTTGTGACGAGACAAGACACCGTGCCGCTGAGCCACCGGGAAATATTCATTGGGGAGTGCACCATGTTCAAAGTTAAGGTATTTCACACAGATTACAACATCTGACAGGTGTGAATGAGTACCTGTCTAGAGGTAGTGACGGAATTTACAAAAAAATGCATGTGAAAAAGGACGCCTACAAGGCAACTTGTACTGAATGAGAAGGAAATATTGACTGCAGTATAGATAAATGAATCACGTTAGCACGGTGAGTCAGTGAAAACTCTCTGTATAAACATTCCCATTTATCATTCTCTCTGTGGCAATAAAACATAGACAAACACCCATTCTAGAATAAAGGGCAGTCAGACAGACAGACTTTTGGTAGGGGCCATTGTAAGTGGTCAGTAATTTGAGGCCCCTGACCGATGGTCACCGGTCGATGGCAACGTTTAGTTAATGTATACCTCCGTCTGGTGATGGGATGGATGGACAGACGGACGGAAGAAGCGAAAAGTGAACTGATTAAAGGGGTGGGTGTGTGTTTGTGTGTGTGTGTGGGGAGGGGGGAGGGGTGGATAGACAGACGGAAGAAGCGAAAGTGAACTGATTAAAGGGGTGTGTGTGTGTGGTTGTGGGTGTGTGTTTGTGTGTGTGTGTGTGGGTGGTTGGGGGGGGGGGGTGGATACAATGCTGGATCGATGGATGGATGAGTGGGTGGGTGGGTGGGTAGGTGAGTGGATGGATTTAGGATGGGTTGAGAAGAATGAGTGAAGGAAGGGGGTAGGTAGATATTATTTTATGTCTTACTCTCACAAAACACCTTTTTATTTCTTCATTTTGATCATAAATCTTTTACTACATGCATTTCGGACTCAGGTGTGAATGAGTAAATACGTAGCTATAGCAGTGACGGATATTTAAAAGTGTTATTACACAAAAGTATGCCCAACTGGAGATTTGGAATGTGTGAGCTGGGGACTGAACTTTTTTATTTTGTACTTTGGATATAAATCTTTTTACCTCAAACATATCGACTCGGGTATGAATGAGTATCTGGCTTTAGGCAGTGACGAATATTATTAGAGTGCTATCACACGAAAGGCCGCCTAACAGGCGACTTCTACTGTGTGCATTGGAAATGTTTTCATTTTGGTTATAAGCTTTTACTTCATGCATTATCGTACTAGAGTGTACCCTAGAGAGTGTTATTCCACAAAAAGGAGCCTAAAATTCGACGTGTACTGTATGAACTGGGAACGGATCTATATGACCTGCCGGTGAAATAAATTATGAATCATTTTGAAAAGTATTGAGTATAGTGATTGCACGAGTACGTATGCACCATAACCTTTTCCTTCTTGCGTTTCCCGGAAGTATAAATCATATAGATAATATGCGATAAGAAGCTCACAACACATTGCCATCCGGAAGTATAACGGACTAAACACAAAACTTTGTGTAACCATGAACGTATATATAGTCTGGTTAATACAATTTAGTGAGAATTACTCATAAACGTGGATGGCAAAAAACAATAACAACGACCCGATTGGCCTCAATTTCATTCTATCCATAGATAGTATGCGATAAGAATTTCACAACATTGCCATCCAGAAGTATAACGGACCAACTCACAAAACTATGTGTAACCTTGAACGTTGATAGTCTTGTTAATACAGTTAAGTGAGAATTACTCATAAACGCGGATGGAAAAAACCAATAACAATGACCCGAGTGACGTTAACTTCATTCTATCTATATTGATTCCGATGCTGGTACGTAAGGCATTCCACAGTCCTGCTGCCAAGGCCATCTGCATTGTCCAAGAGTTTTGTAGAGATAATATTATAATCTGAGACTCCTTAATATTGACGCTATGCGTTTAGGTAAATACTCACAACATCCGACAGCCAAATTAAGCAAACAAACACATTATAACATTCAACGTTTATTGTTGCTTTGCGTTTAGTCAAAATTGCATTTAACATCCGCCACCAAAACACAAAAACTACGTTTATATTTATAGGCTGATTAATACAATTTAGTGAAAACTACTCACAAAAATGGCTGGCTAAAAACAATGACATTTAAAATCCCTTTTAAAATCTCATTTAAAAAGCAAAATAACAAAAACTTAAACTGAAAAAAACAAAAACCAAAAAACCAAAAAAAACCGACAAACAAAAAGTAGAGCATTTATGTGGCGCAATCTCCACTAAACGTGTTCAAAGCGCTTTTACAAGCGGTCCCAAGCCAACAGCAACACTTAACGAGGCATGATACCTTTTCGACGATATTACATTTATATTTACCGACAGAGACAATGCTGTTAACGGCGAAGTACTCATTTTACATCTGAGTACGGTGAGAGAATGTGAGTAAAGAGCCTTTTCCAAGGACTCATCTATGCTCCACTCAGAGCGGGTTTCGAACCGTGGACCTTCCGGTCCAAAGGCGAGAGCCATCCCACTAGACCACATAGCCGCACAACAACAACAAGGACAACAACAACTACAAAAATAATAATAATAATAATAATAATAATAATAAACACAATAACAAAAAAAAACACAACAAAACAACAACAACAACAAAAAAACAAAACAAAACAAACAAAACAAAAAACCAGAAAAAAACAGCAATATAAAACACAGCAAATACAAGTTAGTTAAAATATATAAAAAAGACTATTTGCTTCATTTCAAGATGGACTTTAATCTATTTCCGTATTGAGTGAGTAAGGCCGAGATAGATCTACCTTTGTGACGTGGACCCCGATATAACGATCGAGGGGGAAAATCAAAGAACTCAAAGACTACGGCTAATCCCTGACAATTGACTGGTAGTGGAATTCATTTACTTCTTCAATCGCACACATCACGCAATCGCTCACACTGTCACATACAACTTGACACACGCATAGACATACAGCTTCCTTACAACCCCTGCCCCCCCCCCACCCCCGCCCACCACTAAAAAATAAAAATGAAAAAAAAGAAGAAAAAATGCCCAGATATACCAAAAAAAAATAAATAAAAAGGAACAAGGGCAAAAGAAAAAAAAACCCGCAAAAAACAAACAAACAACCAAACCCAACCAAAAACACACAAGAAACAAAGCAAATGGACAAAATCAAATAAACAAAAATTTAAAAAAAAAACCCAAAACCCAACCCTCAAATACAAATACAGAAATTAGACACACACACACACACACACACACACACACACACGCACACACACACAACAGTTGCTCAAGGTCGAGCACTAAAATCGAACTCAACCAATTCCGTCCGCTCCCCCCCCCCCCTCTCTCTCTCTCTCTCTCTCTCTCTCTCTCTCTCTCTCTCTCTCTATCTCTCTCTCTCTCTTTACTTCGTATGCGAAAAGTAACAAGTTCGACCACCCGTCGCGCTGTGTGGCCTTAGCTCACATTGCGGCTCTGCGCTGCGGCTGACGCCTGGATTATTCCAGTCTTCCCTTGGAACAGATCCTAAATTTTAAAAAATTCCCTTAGTAGGGATGAATAAAGGGAATTTATTTATTTCATTTATTGATTTAAGATCAATTTTAAGCACAAAGTTGACCAGGACAAAATATCACCGTTTTGAGAACGATAGGTCATAAATTCAGAATATCCTATCACGGCT
>NC_088364.1:19075211-19080211 GCF_034508935.2 Berghia stephanieae
TCTCTTTCTCTCTCTCTCTCTCTCTCTCTCTTTCTCTTTCTTTCTTCTTTCTCTCTATCTCTGTGGATGGATGGATGCATGGATAAGCAGGTATGTAGATAGGTGTATATATATATAAAGATAGAAAGATGGATAAATAAATATATAGAGAATCAAAAGGAACGTTAGGAGGAAAAACACACAAACACACACACACACAAAACACACACACACATTCACACTCACACAGGATAGATAGAGAGATAGAGAGAATTGTGTGTGTGTGTGTGTGTGTGTGAATGAGAGAGAAAGAGAGAGAAATAGAGAGAAAGAGAGAAAAAGAGATATAGACAGAAGGAGAGAGAGAGAGAGAGAGAGAGAGAGAGAGAGACAGACAGAGAGAGAGAAAGAGAGAGAAGAAAGAGGGGTGGGGCGTGTTTGTGTGTGTATGTTTGTCGTGTGTGTGTGTGTGTGTGTGCGTGTCTGAACAACGCCTGAGAGAGAGAGAGAGAGAGAGAGAGAGAGAGAGATAGATGAATAGATAGATAGATAGAGAGATAGATAGAGAGATAGATAGATAGATAGATAGATAGATAGAGAGAGAGAGAGAGAGAGAGAGAGAGAGAGAGAGAGAGAGAGAGAGGTGGCGGCGGGGATGGGGGGGGGGGGGGGGGGTATAGGACGGAGAAGACCAGCTCACCTGTAGAGATTTTCCTTGTCTATCTCAATTACTCCCTATTATTGTTCCAGCCTCTCGCCTTTCCCAGACTTGGGTATTCTATTACTTCCCACCTTGGTCTGACGTTTCGTTTTGCTTCAGCCTTCAGCGATTTCATAACAATCAGATAAATGGTTTTGATTTTTGCATTCGACAGAACAAAGGCACTCAAGTGTTTTACCAGGCATAAATTAAATAATATAAAATAAACAGATGAATGGATACATAAATAAATAAATAAATAAAATAAATATTTAAATAAATATATAGTATTGTGAGGCTGTGTGGTCTAGGGCATGACTGGAAGGTCTTGGGTTCGAGCCACGCTCCAAGTGGCGCATATTTTGAGTCCTTATAAAAGGGTCTTAACTCACTTTCTCTCACCATATTCAGGTGGAATTCCTGGTCGTTAACATCGTTGTCTCTATTGAAAAAAAAAGTAATTGTTAAATGTATATGTTATTTTCCGACAGAGACCCCGCTTTTACTGCCTAGGTACTCCTTTTACACTTGAATGCGGTGAGAAAACGTGAGTAATAATTCCTTTCCAAGAACTCAACTTTGCGAGTCCCAAAACGAAACTCGAACCAAGAACTTACCGGTCCGATTGTGTTTTCATATCACAAGATCTCGAAATGTGTCAAACCACGAGAACTCTCTATGATGCAGATACAGTGTATTTTCACTGGAATCATTGAGCCTCATAACGCTTCTTTTATATTCCTTTGCAGTAGGGCTTCTGAAACCAAATTTCTAATCCATACAATACGACATGTAGCCTGTTAGGCGATCATTTCGTACTGACAACCTTACTTTGCCTTGCACAAATCGTTTTATTTCAAACATAATTCCAGTGCGTTAATTACCACCAGCGTGAAGAAGGACCAGAGTCGAGGCTTTACAATCAATGTCACCGATCCGGCCAATGACCTTACAAACCGTGGCTTCAAAACGAATATCCATAGAATAATGGGGGTGAAGTGACCGAGTGGTTAAGGCATTGCACTATGATCCAGAAAGTCCCGAGTTCAAGCCCCGCGCTTCAGGCACTTTCATTTTTTTTCCTTGGGCACGATTATTAATCCCCGATTTGTTCATTTTGAACAACATGGGTGATGATTCCTGTTGACAGCGGACATTCTATTTGTGCGGCTATGTGGTCTTGTGGTATGACACCCGCTTTCGGATCGGAAGGTCCTGGGTTCGAGCCTTGCTCAGCGCATAGTTGAGTACTTGGAAAAGACTCTTTACTCACATTCTCTCACCGTACTCAGGTGTAAAACGATTACCTGGCCGTTAACAGCGTTGTGTCTGACTGAAAAAATTGCATAGTATCACTGAACAGGCGTCATGTCTCGTTCTTTATCAGGGACCCTTTGTAAAGCGCTTTGAGCACGTTGGTGTATATTGCGCTATATAAAAACTCAATTTTAATTTTATTTGATGGATTATCTTCATTCCTTCATGGAATGCCTAGGCTACGGGATTAACGGTGCCGTTACGAAAGGGCGTAAATTATAAAGCCAGATAATTAAATAACTCAGATGCAGACCTGCCTACTTGGAATTGGAAAAAATTCGAAGTTTTCAGGGTAGTAACAACATAGTAGACATTATAACTACTTTTAAAAATGATCAATTTGTGTTTAAATACATTAAATTAATGCTTTGAACTCCTTTATATAATAACTCTAGCAACAAAACCTTGGTTTTCAAAAAGTTTATTGAATTAAAGATCTTTGTATGTGCGGCTATGTGGTCTAGTGGTAAGGCACTCGCTTTCGGATCGGAAGGTCCTGGCATCGAGCCTCGCTCGGCGCATAGTTAAGTCCTTGGTAAAAGGCTCTTTACTCAGATTCTCTCACCGTACCCAGGTGTAAAATGAGTACTTGGCCGTCAACAGTGTTGTCTCCATCGGAAAAAATTGTAATATCGCCTAAGAGGCGTCATGTCTCGTTCTGTATGTTGCTACTGTTGGTCAGGGACCCCTTGTTAAGCGCTTTGAGCACGTTTAGTGGAAATTGCTCTATATAAAAGCTCAATTAAAATAAATATATATTATTGTCAATTAGGCCTAAAAAATCGTCGTTCTACGAAAATTTTGTATTGATATGTCGGTCTGAATATTACATAATAGAATATGATAGGTTGCTCCGCCCTGAAGATATTAATATTATAATAACAATATGCTTGACTTGGATATGTCTGCCTTTCGCTGACAAAACAAACGTTTAAAAAATAATTTAGCCATAAAACTAAAACTCCCACTCTATATTAATCGCGATTGATTAAAACGGCTCACAGCTTGTCGAAAAGTCTCAAACCTGAGACGTCGTAGAGAAGATGGCTTTAGTTTGTGAGGAATTTAATTTTTGAAACATTTTGCCGAATTCACTGATATTTGAACTTATAGATATTTTGAATTACATTTTTTTCTGGCCAAAGTAGAAAAAAAAATATAAGTGTTTTGTGTAAGTAGGGCAGATGGGTGAAAGAATCCGTTTAATATTTGCATGTTAACCTCAATAAAGCTCTTGTTATGCAGCCAAATCAAACAACCGTCGGATTTCGTCATTCGTGAAAAACGCCGCTGTTTTTCGTGAGTAAACATTATTGGGTTCAATACAGTCAACGTCTACACAATCCGAATACCTCGATTTCCATGGAATAGTGTTTTCCAATTATCGGGACATTCTGATTATCGAATTATCTACTCACAGAATGGTGGATTTGATTTATAACATTTATGAACTAAATTTCACTATATTCTTCATCGCCAATGATACCTTTATCTGTAAGGTCTATTCAAAAGATGAACTGGAATACGCAAGGGTGCGGCTATGTGGTCTAGTGGTATGACACTCGCTTTCGGATCGGAAGGTCCTGAGTTCAAGCCTCGCTCGGCGCATAGTTGCGTCCTTGGAAAAGGCTCTTTACTCACATTCTCCCACCGTAATCAGGTGTAAAGTGAGTACCTGGCCGTTAACAGCGTTTTCTCTGTCGGAAAGAAATTGTAATATCGCCTAACAGGCGTCATGTCTCGTTCTATATGTTACATGTTGCTGTTGGTCAGGGACCCCTTGTAAAGCGTTTTGAGCACATTAAGTGGATATCGCACTATTTAAAAGCTCAAGTTTAAGCTCAGGTTTAAGGGTCAGCCGCAGTACAGCGCCGCAAAGTGAGCTACGATAAGGTGACTTGATCAAGATGACATACTGAGATTGGGTAATCCATCTTGTACCATACTGCTATGCCATGTTGCCTTGCCTCTAATTTTGTATCTATCTATCTATCTATCTATCTATCTATCCATCCATCCATCTATCTATCTATCTATCTATCTATCTATCTATCTATCTCTACCTCTCTCTATCTCTCTCTCTCTTTTCTCTCTCTCTCTTTGTGTGTATGTGTGTGTGTGTGCGCGCGGGGGGGGGGGGGGGGGGGAGGGGCGAGCGAGTGAGTGGATAATAATTTAACAAAAGTTAAATTCCGAAATCAATCACAAATAGTTCGTTAAAATTGAAAAGAATCGGTGTGTATTGATTAGATCACTAGGATTTGTTTACAATATCAAAAGGTTAGGTGCAAATATCCATCGTACTTACTCCGTCTAAACAATAGAGCCCAGACAGAACCAGGGCAAAACAAATCGTTTTATTCCAGTGCAAGGACTACATGGCACAGGATGGAGACGCGATGAATTTGGGTTTGAAATGAGAGAGAAAATTGGACGGATAGTCTTCTATCGCTAAAGATAGCTCTTTGGGATTGGAGAATACCGGCCGGTACAATTTTCTGTGTTTTCAGCGCCCATTTCGATATTTCGGCACAACCAGAATGCAAGGGTCCGTATTGTAGTAATGTGACTGTGTCTTTATAGATAGTATTCAGATGACGTCACTCAGGCCTTTGTTATTGTTTTTGCCATCCGCGTTTGTGAGTTGTTCTCACTAAACTGTATTAACCAGACTATAAAAGTTCATGGTTACACAGAGTTTGTGTGTTGGTCCGTTATACTTCCGGATGGCAATGTTGTGAACTCCTTGGCCAAGCGCATTCTATCTATATGCTTGTGTGTGTGTGTGTGTGTGTGTGTGTGTGTGTGTGTGTGTATGGGTGGGGGTGATTGCGTCAAAGGTTAGAGAAAGAAGAGGAAAGGTAATTTTTGTATTGCAGCTTCGATGTTTATTCATGGACAAAAGGTTAAGTTTGAAATAGATAATGTTATTGTCAGAGTGTCATACCTAGAATTGGTGAGAATGCTAACATGCTACGTGTGAAAAGATGGGGAAGTAGATGAA
>NC_088364.1:19087711-19090211 GCF_034508935.2 Berghia stephanieae
CTCTTTGTTATTTTCTTTGACAGCCAATTTGGGTGATTAGTTCTCATTAAATTATTTCAATCAGACTATAAACGTTCAAGGTTTACTTATAGGTTTGTGTGTTGGTACGTTATATGTGCGTATTTTAACTAAACGGAAAACATCAATACGAATTAATAAAGTTGACGTCACTCAAATTTCGTTTTTAGACCGTCACGCTCAAAATTTATCCTTCAAAATATCCATCCATGACCGTAACCCCCATCTTGTCAAAAACTCTCAGGCCTGGGACTTCCTTTAAAGCCAAACGTGTTGTTTTTTTTCTTTTTCCATGAATGATGAAGGAGGAATTTGCACGATCACCTTGATGTCGCACTGTAAAATTAATTATGCTTACCAGGCACTACAAGCCGGTAATTGGGTCACAGCTACTCAAAGGTGTAACATAAAATCTCAGAGGTTTAGCTGGATAAGATATATCTAATAATATTATACGATGACTTGAGCACGGTATAAGATAAGATAAAGAAGACCCAAATTTCTAGAATGACATAGACGTCAACACTGACAAAATGATTTTTATTTTATTTTTTTTTTTGTGAGCCAGAAAATATTTACTTCAGATATATCTAGAATGAAGTTGACGTCACTCGATTCTTTGTTATTGTTTTTTGCCATCCGCGTTTATGAGTAATTTTCACTTAACTGCATTATCCAGACTATATAAGTTCATGGTTACACAGAGTTTTGTGTGTTGGGTTATACTTCCGGATGGCAATGTTGTGAGCTTCTTTGCCAAGTGCACACTATCTGTGGTTTTCTGGCCAAATTTTCAAAATAATTTGGGGTTTTCCAGAGTACGACAGTGTAGCTCACAATGAGGTCACATGACAGGTTTTTGAGGTCACAAAATAGCACTCTGGAGGCCGGTAGGCAGGGTGAATAAGTAGACAGAGACAAATACATTATTTATTTGTTGTAGTCTGAAAACACAACTCTCTCTCTCTCTCTCTCTCTCTCTCTGTCTCTCTCTCGTTCTCTCTCTCTCTTCCTCTCTTTCTCTGTCTCTCTCTCTCTGTGTCTCTCTCTTGCTCCCTCTCTCTCTCTCTCTCTCTCTCTCTCTCTCTCTCTCTCTCTCTCTCTCTCTCTCTCTCTAACACGCAATAACACAAACACACGCTCACACAGATAAACACAAACACTATCTCAAAATTCTCTCTCTGCCAATCCCTATATTTCCATCCATCTATTCACCAATCTAACGATTTATTAAATTTTTGGGGAATAGATTATAATAAAGATAGATAGATAGATAGATAGATATAGAGGTAGATATAAACAGATAGATAGACAAACTGCCAAGTGGTTAAGGCATTGCACTATGACTCGGAAGGACCGGGTTCGAGCCCCGCTTCAGGCACTTTCGTTTTTTTTTCTTGAGCAAGATTATTAACCCTCATGATTTGCTCACTTGGACAACATTGTGATTCCTGTGGACATCAGACATCTTGTTTGATGAATTATCTATATTCCTTCGTGGAATGGCCTAGGCGACGATCTCTTATGATGTCGTGGCGAAAAAGGCATAATTATTTATTAATATATATATATATATATATATATATATATTATATATATATATATATATATATATATATATATATACAAACATTGATTTCTGATTTTTGCAAGAGAGTCCTTGGAGAAAGCTCTTTACCCACATTCTCTCAGCTTACTCAGGTGTAAAATGAGTACCTGAGTTGTCTCTGTCCGAAAAAAAAATGTAATATCGCCTAACAGGCGTCATGTCCCGTCCTAAATATTGAATGTTGCTGTTGGCCAGGGCCCTTGCACAGTGCTGTGAGCACCTTTCGTGGATATTGCGCTATATAAAAGCCCAATTTAAATCTCAATTTAATATTCAGTCCTCGATCGAGTCAAATTTAAGTAAGGTCGACCCGGCCACGAAAGGGGTATTAACTCTTTATTACAAAACACAAGTGGCCAATCAATACTAGTAAGTAAGGTATGATGATTGCTGTGGTAGTTACGGTTGTAGTGGCTGATAGAGATCAAGAAGAAGAGGAATACTGGCGAGAAAATCAATCGCACACTTAATATTAATAATGATAAGTATAGAAATAGAAATGGCATTTAATCAAGAAAAATACCTGGCAACAGTCTGGGTAGATAAGGGCAAATGTAATTGCCCTTGTACAGCCTGTCATCAACCGACAACACACAATTTTAATAATTTAACTGCCGTACTTCAGATAAAGTCGCGCGTTTAATAATTTGGCCAGAAAACTGATCCTTCAAATATCGATCGATTTAACCCTCTCACTCTCATTACCAACTATAGGAAAATCGTCAGATTTGATACGATATAACGAACATTTTTATTATTCAAATTTCTCTTGTACATAATAACATTTAATGAAAATGAACAGTGTTTTGTAGAGCATGTTTTGCTAAAGAAATTATGTAGCTCAAGAACTTACTGCTTTTGTGTTTGAGTGAT
>NC_088364.1:19107711-19109019 GCF_034508935.2 Berghia stephanieae
TTATATAGCGCAATTTCCACTAAGCGTGCTCAAAGCGCTTTACAAGGGTTTTTTCTCCAACAGCAACATTTAACGTGTTGGACGGGACAAGACACCTGTTAGGCGATATTACAATTTTTTCAGACAGAGACAACGTTGTTAACGACCAGGTACTCATTTTACACCTGAGTACAGTGAGAGAATGTGAGTAAAGTCCAAGGACTCAACTATGAGCCGAGCAAGGCTCGAACCCAGGACCTTCCGATCCGGAAGCGAGTGTCATACCACTAGATAACATAGCCGTACACCAACACATTAAAAAACATTTGGCCAGAAAACTCGTCCTTCAAGAATCGCTCGATCGTTTAATTAACGCTCATCTTGTTAAAACTCTCAAACCTGGGACTTAATGAGTTCCGTGGGGCTGATTGCTTTGGGTGATAGATAAGTATTAAAGATGGCTGTAGCTCATCATTTCAGGTTGTTGGGTTGATATGAAGAGCAAAAATTATTATTATACCACTGACTAGTGTTAATTTTTAAAAAAATACGATGTTTTCAAAATTCTATGTTGATTGAATAACCCCAGACTCATACCATAAGATAATAGTAAATATAAATAAAATAATAAAATAAAATTCCCTTTATTCATCACAAAGGGGGAAATTTGTCTCTAGGGTCTATTCCAAGGGAAGACTGGAATAACCCAGGCGTCAGCCGCAGTGCAGCGCCGCGTTTGAGCTAGGGGTTGCTCAAGGCCACACAGCGCGGTGGCGCGTGATCGAACTCGTTACCTTTCGGGTACGAAGCAAAGGCCGTACCGCTGAGCCACGCTGGCCCCAAAAGAAGCCTTTATCTCATAGCTTGCCAGACAAACTACCAAGAGGTCACAAAAATAAAAACCATGACGTCACATTCTCTACTTTTCTGGTTCCAAAATTCTTGGATGTGTACATATCATGTAGCCAGTTCTTGGAAAGACTAATAATCAATGGGTTACATATTGAATCATAAGGTGCCATAACTATTTTAATAGCAGGTATGTATCGGGGAATTATAAGGATCTATATTACGGACGCAAAAGAGCGAGGATGGATAATAATAATAATAATAATAATAATAATAATAATAATAATAATAATAATAATAATAATAATAGATCTTTATTGTCCATAAATATGGCAATTTGTCATTTAGTTACACTTGTTATAACGTTAAACGATAACTGTAACATTGAACAGATATTTCACTCCTACTTATTTTCTCTCTCTCTCTCATTCTCTCTCTCTCTCTCTCTCTCTCTCTCTCTTCTTTCATTGCGTCCAGCAT
>NC_088364.1:19109119-19111619 GCF_034508935.2 Berghia stephanieae
TTGCGCTATATAAAAGATCAATTTTTTTTAGATTAGTGATGCAAAGCTAGCGAGTATTTTAATTAAACACATACCATCATTTTTATTATCATGTTGTTTGCTTAGTTTTATACTTACTCCTATTGTTTACATACAGAAGACGGCTGCCAGGGAGGCGTGGTTATCTTCCTATTATAATATTCTCTCCATTATGAATCTAGAAGAATAGATGTCCGTTCAATGAACAATGTCTGATGAACGTGATGATGAGTACATCAACTCAGAATGTATGATTCAAGTGTTGTTGTAGTCAATTTCAATTGCCTTAATAGACAATATATACATATTTCATAATTTGGTAACGGAAAGATATTTTCTGCATTTAATATCTTATGTATGTCGCTCACTTATCGTATAATTCTTTCCCAATGTTAAGAGCGGGTAAATGGTTTATATACATATTTAAAGAAAGTGATTGTATTCAAAATAATGAGAAGAACCAATACTGGTATCGATTCAATGCAAGTACTTCCACCTCATTGTCATACTCGTTAACCGTAAGGTTTACACACAGCCCACTTGCTAAAAATGATGGCGTCTGTTTTCGATGGGATTTGACGAAACAAATTTGATTTTTCGATGAAAATCATCACGATGTCCAATCAATCTCATAATACACGCAAGCCATCTTCATGTCAATGGGATTCAATAGTCTGATGTCATGTCCGCCCAGCAACCAGCAGCTTGGTTCTAAACAAAGAAAATAGGTACTTATTATTCTCCATGCTGGCTAAAACTTTTTCACATGTCATGTGATCAGAATGTATAAAAGTCAAAACATGATCATATTTATAATGTTTCTCTCCTCTGGATACACCTTTATGCTGGTCGGAGAAGTATTTCATAAGGGCGTCCGCCATTGTTCCGATAGTTAAGAACCAGTTGCTAAGTTACTATGTGTCATTACGAGGGAAGTGACATCACGACTGTTGAAGCCTTTTGTAAACACCATGCAAAATTTGGTGACGATTGGTCCAGTGGTTTCGGAACCTTCCTGTTTCTCACAACCAATTTGGCAAATTGTATATAATAAGATAACAGATTTCTGCGGTAGGTAACAAATCTAGTCTGGCCATGAACGGGTTAATCCCGTCAACAGGTTGCTTTGGAAAGACGCTTCACGCTTCACTCGGTGAAGAATTTTTATTTTTCAAACAGTTGAATACATGCTTTAATTGATTAACAAAAAGTTTATACAGAGTTATGAAAATTGATTTCTCGTTTCTCTTTTTGGAAAACAGAATGCCATGAAATGATACGACAGAATTACACTGGTCTGTTGCATTCTGTTTCTTTTATTTTGAAAGAAAAAAAAAGAAGTTTTTTTAAAAAAGAGCCAAATTGAAGGGTCTAGTTCTAAAAGGTAGTTAAGTCATAGAGAGTCAGTTATGAGAAAATGGAAGAGTTATAATTTGGTTTAAGCTACAGAGTGTAGAGAAAAAAAAATTATACTGAAAATATGGGAAGTAAATTATATCTAGTCTATTATGAAAATAATTGATGAATGAACGAAGGTTGCTTGTGTTTTAAGTTTATCACTGATTGACTAAGAAAATTCATAAAAATGTGGCTTAAGTACTTTTAAAACTGGAGCTTTCAATTTATTTGGCGATTTGGAGTCTTAATTAAAGCTATGAAAGGCGTTCTTTCTCCTTTGCGTGCGTCTCTTTGCCGCTGGTATTTAAAAGTAGAGATTAAGTAAGAACAAGTCGACAGCGTAATCATGACAATACTTCAGGCAATTAAATATTGCATTAATTATCGATTGCTTAGATAAGTGTTGCGGCCTTATTACAAAACACATTTTAAGTTAATTTTATTTTTATTTTGGCCAGAAAAAAAATACGTCAAAAATCGAAAATTCAGTTTCAGATGGCTCTCAATTTGTAAGTCTTTTAAATACAACCTCAGGTTAAAGAAGTCTCGGGTTTGAGATTCTTTGACAGGTTGGAGATCATTTTAATCCATTAATATTTGGAGTGACATTTGTCTTGCCAAAATTTAAAATAGTCTTTTGTCAGAGATTTTGACAGAATATGAATTAATCCAGATATGTAACTCGTTTAGTTTGAAAAGAACAGAAAGGGGTGGTTTAGGATATCACCCCCAACCCCTAAAGGTGGGGGTGGGGAGTCAATTAAAAAAAAAAAACAAGTCTGTCGAGTTGGATTTTATTTATTTATTTATCTATTCATTCCCTTATTTATTTATTTATTTATTTTATATATATATATATATATATATATATATATAATATATATATATATAATTATTTACTTATTTATTCATTTATCTATTTATTTATGTATTTATTTATTTTTATTTATTTATTTATTCATTGATTAATCTATTTACTTATTTATTCATCTTTTACTTTTCTTCCTTTACATATCTATTTATATTTTTATTTATTTATCTATTTTAAGAATAATTTATCTATCATTTAGAAACTCCAAATAAC
>NC_088364.1:19116619-19124119 GCF_034508935.2 Berghia stephanieae
ATCAATTATAAAACAAACATAAATTACTAATCGAATTCCAACTTAAGGTGATCTAATTCCTTATCAACACAGTTCTAAAGAACGTTGAGATTTCTCGCAGTTCTTCAATTTCTCTGTTTAGCAAAATTAAAATCTCAGTAACTCTGTTCAAGTCAAGAACGATAATACACGCATAAAGATCTTAACAAGTGTGTATGAAAGATGCCAGACAAAGCTAGTAAGAAAAATACAAGAAAGAAAAGAAAAAAACATCCCAAAAAATCAGTCAACTTCGACTGGGGATCGAACCTCAGACCTTCTGATTGCTGGTTTGAAGTGCTACAATTACAATGGTAATAGACTGTTGTTGTTTTTTGTTTGTTTTTCTTTTGTTTTTTTGTTGTTGTTTTTGTTTTGTTTTGGATGTTGTTTTTTTTCTTGTATTTTTCTTTCTTGCTTTGTCTGGCACCTTTCATACACACTTGTTCAGATCTTTATCTGATACCTGTGTAATGCTCCTTAATTTCTTAATTTAATAACGATAATGATATTGATAAAAAAAAATGCAGAATAATCACAAAATAACATGATTTAATAATATAATGTATTGTAATTATGTGTAATTAGACTCATGTTGTTGAGAAGTCGTTCAGGCCCTACCAATTAGTGACGCTATAATATATCGCCATGTCATTGCTGTTATTGTCACGGTTATTGTAGATACAACGTCAGGACGCTATAAACCCATCTCTTGAGTGAAGTGACATGTAAAATGACAGTTTTAACGACGATGCTCTCAAACGTGTCAATTATGACAACTGCCATTCCCGTTTTTCATTGATAATCTGACTTTTTCCAACAGAGCTGACAAATGAAATCTTCAAATTTACGTCTTCCGTGACTGGTTTTTTGTTATGTAAAGGTTACATCACAAGTGTGTATGAACACTTGTGTTACAATACAAGGTGTCATTACAAGTCAATGACCGTTAAGTAGAGATTTTTGCTCCTTTTCCAAATTTGAAAAAAAAAAAAAACTGTATTAAAAATAAGCATGTACATAAATAGTTTTTTTTTTTCAACTACCATTAACGTGTAAAAACTAAAAACATTAGCTTTGATGCAACGCCCATAATTTGTCTCAGAAAAATGTAATAAATAGGCATGGGGTAAGAGTACCCTCGGCATACTTCGGATATAGTCGGTGTTAGGGTTGAGGGAGATAAGGACTTGTCAGCCTCATCTACTGAGCATGACAGAACGCTCTTTTAAAAAATAATCACATCAGATGATTTCAAAATAAAACAAAATAAATAAAAATAAAATAAGAATAAAATTCCCTTTATTCATTCCATAGGGGAAAACTTGTCTCTAGGGTCTGCTCCAAGGGAAGACTGGAACAACTCAGGCGTCAGCCGCAGTGCAGCACAGAAAATTGAGCTAGGACGAGGTGACTTGCTCAAGGCAGCACAGTCAGTGGCGAGTGATCTAACTCGGTACCTCTCGGGTACTAAGCATGGCAAAGACCGTACCACTGAACCACGCTTCCCCCCCCCCCCCCCCACCCCACCCCTGTATATCGGGGTCTACGACCACATATTTTCAGGTCTGACAACCTAACGCAATAATTATGGGCGTGATTTAATATTCTTGTGATAGAGAATATTTTGCTTTGGTTTTTAGATGAGCCCATAATAAATTGGGTTATCAGACCTGTAAATAAGTACACGTCAGTGAGGGGTAATTCTGATTCTGAACAATGAATTTACAATGAAATTAACGCAATTTCACAGGTTCACAATGTATAAAATGTACTCCTCAAAACAAACTTGAGCTTTTTATATAGCGCTATATCCACCAAACGTGCTCAAAACGCTTTGCAAAAGGTCCCCTACCAACAGCAACACTTAAGATGTAGGATGAGACATGACGCCTGTTAGGCGATATTCAATTTGTTTTCCCGACAGAGACAATACTGTTAACGGCCAGGTACTCATTTTACACTTGAGTACGGTAAGAGAATATGAATAAAGAGCCTTTTCCAAGGACTCAACTATGCGCCGAGTGAGGCTAGAACCCAGGACCTTACGATACGAAAGCGAGTGTCATACCACTAGACCACATCGCAGTACAGGAAAAAAAAAAGATTGATGTCTGTTTGGTTAAGAAATGTATAAACGTATTTCACTGTCTATTTGTTGGCTGAAGATCATCAATTTTAAGCCCAAAACGTTCCGTGTTTTTGTATTTTGTTCTGTTTTGAAACTATTTGTTTTTTGTTATATTTATTTTTGTCCATGACAAAATAAATCACAAATTCCCGAGCCCAAAATTGTAAAAAAGGCGTTTCCCCAATTTACGAAAGCATTTATTGCTTTCGATGTCTAAGAAGATGAAGATGACTTGAGGTGTATGTATTTGAATGGTTTTCAATGTTATCGAATCAAACCATCATCGCCGTCTATCATATGATTATTTTTATCAAGTGAAGAATTTTGTTATGATTATCACATTACGTTCTCAAGACGATCAGTTTAACAATAAGTCAAGTGTGTCAGACATGGCTAATGCTTGCTTGTATTTGTGCATAACATTGAAAACCTTGACAGTTGCATTATGTTATATAATATATAATGCATTTTGTATTACAGTTAGACTCCATTAACT
Organism: Berghia stephanieae; assembly: GCF_034508935.2. Classification (NCBI taxonomy): domain Eukaryota; kingdom Metazoa; phylum Mollusca; class Gastropoda; order Nudibranchia; family Aeolidiidae; genus Berghia; species Berghia stephanieae. Next base: position 19,119,265 of record NC_088364.1, read on the forward strand.
CGTCATCTCCTTCATGGGTTATGGATAATATAATGAATTTTGTATTACAGTGTAACTCCATTAACACGTCATCTCCTTAATGAGATATGGGTATGATGCAATTTGTATTATAGTAAAATTCCATTAATACACCATCTACTTTATGGGGTATGGGTATGATGAATTTTGTATTACATTTAGACTCCATTAACACGTCATCTCCTTCATGGGGTATGGATATTATGCATTTTGTATTACAGTTAGATTCCATCAACACGTCATCTTCTCCATGGAGTTTGGACGTAATGCATTTTGTATTACAGTTAGACTCCATTAACACGCCATCTTCTTCATAGAGTATGGATATAATGCATTTTGTATTACAGTGTAACTCCATTAATACGTCATCTCCTTCATGGGATACGGATATAATGCATTTTGTATTACAGTTAGACTCCATTAACGCGTCATCTCCTCCATGGAGTTTGGATGTAATGAATTTTGTATTACAGTTAGATTCCATCAACACGTCATCTTCTTAATGAAGCATCGATAGATCAGCCGATAGAGTACTCGCTTTACAATTAATAAGGCTGGTATCGACCCCGGATATAGTCAAGGTTTTTATTTCTAACACCTAACTGGGTAGCTGGGTCTATAAAATGTGGCGGGAATCATAACCCCAACCTAATCCGACACGTCACTAGCGATTAATGAGGATGATTTGTTTCAACAAGTAGCCTTTATTTCACTTTATTTGTAAATTTCTCTATAATGTTGTACAATGCCGTACTCTGAAAAAACAAAAAACAAAAAAAAAACCAACCCAAAAAGAACAAACAACCCCCCCCCCCAAAACAAAACATTTAAAAACAACCCCCTCCCCTCCCCCCCCCCCATAAAAAAAACCCCAACAAACCCCCCCCCCCCAAAAACAAAAAAACAAAAAAAAAAAACAACAAAAAACAAACCCCAACATACAAACAAAACAAACAAACAAAAACAAAACAAGAACAAAACAAAAACAAAAAGAGAAACAAAACAAAACAAAAACAAAACAAAAGCAAAACAAAAACAAAACAAACATACAAAAACAAAAACAAAAATAAATAAACAAACCACGTGTTTAAAACATTGGCCAGCAAACTCGTCCTTCAAAATGTCGATGGATCAAAATGACCTCTCGTCATACTAAAAAGTCCCAGGGTTGAGAGTTTTTGACAAGATGATGGACATTTCAATCGTGCGATATTTATTATTAAAGGACGAATTTTCTGGCCTAAATTTTGATTACACGGTTTATCAGATTACGGCAGTACGGAAGTTTGCGTTTTCTTATATTTTTTTATTTTTTAATAACATCACGAGAAAACATTTACTTTTATAGACGAGTACCGGTTATTTTCGTCTGGTATTATATACTGGTATTATGCCAGATAGTAACTATATGAAGGCCTGACATCCGAACCCACTTATGGACCTAGATTAACATTGTTGTTAATAGACAATATTTTGCGTCACTCAAAAAATCCTTTACAACAATGAGCCCATAATGAATTGGGTTCTCAGACCTGCCAATAAGACCACATTGACCTTGCTTGAGCGTCGAATCAACATAAAGATTTCGGTATGAACGGCTAATATGACCGTTCAATGCAAAATATTTTATTTTTGAATTGATTTGATTTGGCAATTTCACGAGAGGTCTCGTTCATTTCCATTCTCAAGTGATGATGATGATGATGATGATGATGATGATGATGATGATGATGATGATGATGATGATGATGATGATGATGATGGTGAGGATGATTTTTGCCAATTTCTAACAAAACACTTTAAAAAAATTTGGCCAGAAAACTTTTTTTTCAATGAATATTGATCTATAAAACGACAACCATTTTTTATTTCAAAAAAGCTTTTTATAGAGAGCAATATCCACTAAACGTGCTCAAAGCGCTTTACAAAAAGTCCCCGACCAACAGCAACACGTAACATATAGAACAAGGCATGCCGCCTGATAGGCAATATTACAAATTTTTTTCCGACAGAGGCAACACCGTTAACGACAAGGTACTCATTTTACACATGAGTACAGTGAGAGAATGTGAGTAAAGAGCCTTTTCCAAGGACTCAACAACTATGCGCTGAGCGAGGCTCGAACCCAGGACCTTCATAAAATTGACAAAAATATTTCAGGTCTAATGGGTTTTAAAACATATTTTTTGAAAGGTTACATGTGAGTAATCGATCATTGATTAAAGAAACAATTTTCTGGCCAAAAATGAGAAATACCAAATTGTATTTTGTCCGAGTAGGCCTACGTCATAAATTTGTATTGCTCGTCTGTCGAGCATACGACATGTCGTTTCGTTCGTAATCAGGCGAGCTGTGGCGTGAACGAGTAGTCGGTGTTTACCAACTCCATTACCCGCCCAGCCTTTACTCGCTTGAAGGGCTAATCAATTTGTCCACACCCTACAAACGATTCCCAAACACTGGAATCGATACCCCGTGTTATCGGAGGGTTAATGTTAGAGCCATTCTATGCTACACTATCTATAAAAAAAAATACTTATTTTATATTTTGGTCAGTAAAACTTTTCAGCCCTTTATCGAGATTAAGATGACCCCCCCCCCCCTACTTGTTTAAAAGTATCAACCCTGAGACTTTTTATAAGACTCGGAATGTCTGACAAGTTAGAGGGCATTTCAATCTATTGATGAATAAACCTATTATTCAGTGTTTAGGCCAATATGAAGAAAACGAAAAAATCATTTTGTCAAACAGTGCGAGGTAGTATAGCATACAGGTGATGACTTATTAAATGAAGCGACGGTTTGTAATAATTTATTTATAGCTAGTAGTGACTGGTATGTGTGTGTGTGTGTGTGTGTGTGTGTGTGTGTGTGTGTGTGTGTGTGTGTGTGGCCTTTGTACGAGTTATTGTTACTGGTCAGGGCATGGAGAAAAAGATACGTCGTCGATAATGGAATCGAATCTTTCCTCATTTCCCACCCGTGTAAACTGCCGTGCTCTGAAAAAACCCCCCAGGTATAGATAGTATGCGCTTGGCTGAGAAGCTCATAACATTGCCATCCGGAAGTATAACGGACCAACACACAAAACTGTGTGTATCCATGAACGTTTATAGTCAGGTTAATACAGTTCAGTGAGCATTATTCATAAACGCGGATGGCAAAAAACAATAAAAAGACCTGAGTGACGTCATCTGCATACTATCTATTTCACATTTTGGCCAGAAAACTCGTCCTTCACAACAATCGATCGATTAAAATAATTCTCACTTTTGGCAAAAACTCATTAAATTTGGACACCAAATATTCTCAAACCTGGGACTCCCCAAGTCCAAGGTTAAAGAGTTTTTGTCACTTTAATCGATCGATATTTGAAGGACGAGTTTTCTGGCCAAACTATTTAATATGTGTTTTTTTTTGTTTTTGTTGTTATTAATTTTTTCATTTTGTTTTTCACAGAACGGCAATAATGTCATAGTAACTCGTAACGAAGGCAAGAGACAGTGGGCGTGGTCAGTGATTGTAAGGGTGACTGACAATAATAGCAAAACGTACGTCTCATAATAAAACAATTAACATGCATTATACCCACTCGATCCAGTTGTAAATGAGTACCTAGATGTGTATTAACAGTGACCTTGATTCATAAAAAAAGACATTTAACAAATTATATTAAACCCATTCGATCCAGTTGTAAATGAGTACCTAGATGTGTGTTAACAGTGACCTTTGTTCGTAAAAAAAAGACATTTAACAAATTATATTAAACCCATTCGATCCAGTTGTAAATGAGTACATTGTAGTCCCTTTAGAGCCATGAGGCCCATGGAGCCGGAGTTTATCCCGGTTTCTATAGCGTGAAACGGATGATAGCAATTGATTGCTATCCTTTGGCTAGGACGCTAGTCTATACGCAAAGTACTCTCCGCCAGATCTAACAGAACTAGCTACCCAATCACTGCTGGCTGGACAGGGGGGGTGGGGGGGAGGAGAAGAGAATTCGACGGCACCCAGGATCGATCTCGGTCCCTAAACGTGTGAAGCGAGTGCTCTCTACCAACTGAGCTATCAATTAGAAAGCTTAAATTAGAATTTTTTGATGCCTGACGTCATTGTCATGCCCAAGTTTCAATTTTCTTGCGTCGGGATATTTCTTTGACAAGCTGATGATGTCAATGAAAAAGTCAACATCAGATCTATTTAAATATGCAGAACTCTGGCTCTGCTTTTGTTTGGGGGTTTGGCAAATAAATCGAAGATTGGAGAGAGGCAGGAGAGAGAAAGAGACAGAGAGAGATAGAGGGGGAGAGAGAGAGAAAGAGAGATAGAGGGGGGAGAGGGAAGGAAGAGAGGGAGGGAGGGAGAGAGGGGGAGAGGGAGAGAGAGAGGGAGAGAGAGGGGAAAGAGGGAGTGAGAGAGAGAGAGAGAGAGAGAGGAAAGATGTTGAGAGAGAGGGAGAGAGACACAGAGAGAGGGACAGAGAGAGACACAGAGAGCGGGACACAGAGAGAGAGACAGAGAGAGAGAGAGAGAGAGACAGAGAGGGACAGAGAGAGACACAGAGAGAGAGAGAGAAAGAGAGGGATGGAAGACATGCACACAGAGGGAGAGAATGAGAGACAGAGAGAGAGATTTTTTAAAAAGAGAGAGAGAGTGAGTGTTGTGTGTGTGTGTGTGTGTGTGTGAGAGAGAGAGAGAGAGAGAGAGAGAGAGGGGGGGGGGGGGGGGGAAGAGACAGAGACAGGGGAGCGAGAGGATAAGGCTTGGGGAGGGGTGGAAATAAAGTGGGAGTTAACTTTTTTTTTTCGGATAGAGCTTGATTGAACATAATATGAAG
>NC_088364.1:19127831-19132831 GCF_034508935.2 Berghia stephanieae
TTTAGAGGAGCCAGTAGGAGATGGGGAAGCATGTAAAGGGCGGTAATCTCTCTCTCTCTCTCTCTCTCTCTCTCTCTCCTCTCTCTCTCTCTCTCTCTCTCTCTCTAGCCGCCCCCTCCCTCCCCCTTTCCGGTCCTAACTTACTCATCCCTTCCTCTTTATCTATCTTTTCTAACAGATCAATTTTATTATGGCAGGGTGCAAGGGAGACAACTAGATATGAAGTGAGTAGAAAAGTGCCAGAAGACAATGAGAATAAAAATTTTTTTCGCGGCGGTGGGGGGTTTGAACCTGCGACCTTATTGGTACGACAACTCCGCCTGGCAGGTGAGAGCGTGGCTCTACCGTGTGAGCTATCCACGAACACAAAAAATATTCGTTTCAAACCCAAAGTCATTTCTAGATCCCTCTCTCACCCACTTCTTGAGATCGCCGATTCGTTCGCCACCATCGCGAAGTAATTTTGACCAGCAGTTAAGCTTAATAGCCAATATTCTCATCACAAACATATAACATAGAAACGATTGAGACATTGAGTATGCTCCGGTGTATGGGGTGAATTTTTAATTCAGAAAAGTGAGTGGAGCAGGCACTTATGTTGGTAACAACAAGATATGAAGTGAGTAGAAAAGTGCCAGAAGACAATAGAGAAATAAAAAATTTTTTCGCGGCGGTGGTGGGGTTTGAACCTGCGACCTTATTGGTACGACAACTCCGCCTGGCAGGTGAGAGCGTGGCTTTTACCGTGTGAGCTATCCACGAACACAAAAAATATTCGTTTCAAACCCAAAGTCATTTCTAGATCCCTCTCTCACCCACTTCTTGAGATCGCCGATTCGTTCGCCACCATCGCGAAGTAATTTTGACCAGCAGTTAAGCTTAATAGCCAATATTCTCATCACAAACATATAACATAGAAACGATTGAGACATTGAGTATGCTCCGGTGTATGGGTGTAATTTTTAATTCAGAAAAGTGAGTGGAGCAGGCACTTATGTTGGTAACAACAAGATATGAAGTGAGTAGAAAAGTGCCAGAAGACAATAGAGAATAAAAAATTTTTTCGCGGCGGTGGTGGGGTTTGAACCTGCGACCTTATTGGTACGACAACTCCGCCTGGCAGGTGAGAGCGTGGCTCTACCGTGTGAGCTATCCACGAACACAAAAAATATTCGTTTCAAACCCAAAGTCATTTCTAGATCCCTCTCTCACCCACTTCTTGAGATCGCCGATTCGTTCGCCACCATCGCGAAGTAATTTTGACCAGCAGTTAAGCTTAATAGCCAATATTCTCATCACAAACATATAACATAGAAACGATTGAGACATTGAGTATGCTCCGGTGTATGGGGTGAATTTTTAATTCAGAAAAGTGAGTGGAGCAGGCACTTATGTTGGTAACAACAAGATATGAAGTGAGTAGAAAAGTGCCAGAAGACAATAGAGAATAAATTTTTTTTTCGCGGCGGTGGACAACTCACGATCTCATTTATTGGTCCACCCACCGCCCTTTGATGGGTTATACGAGTGGTGACCAGTCAGTTGTCTCCCTTCAATGGTCTTCTGTGTATAATTTTTATTATTGACATTATTATCATGATTCTATTTTGCAATTTGTGACTGAGCATTTCAATGAGGTTTTTTATGTCGTAATAAATGGAATACAACAACAACAACAACAACAACAACAACAACAACAACGACAAAAATAATGATAATAATACTTTTTTTTTAAATAAAGAAGAAAATTGTGTTAAAGATCTAAATCAAAGAATAATTTTATCAGAGCCGCCTATGCTAAAGTAAGATAATTAAATAGGGAGAAGAGTAAAGTGAATAAATGTCACGCATTTAAAGGGGACAAAATAAAACAAATAACTTTTCGACCTTTCGCCTTCGTGAGGAGACACACAACAAGACACAAAAGTATTATCTGGTTTACGGTTAGATAATTAAATTTAGTTGCATATTTCTATGTACTTAAATCTCAAATATTTCAATTCTGACAGTTTTCAATTAAGATTCGATTTTTAAAAATTTTGCGGCTATGTGGTCTTGGGGTATGACATTCGCTTTTGGATCGGAAGGGTTCGGGGTTCGAGCCTCGCTCGGCGCATAGTTGAGTCCTTAGAAAAGACTCCTTACTCACATTCTCTCACCGTACTTAGGTGTAAAATGAGTACCTGGCAGATAACAGCGTTGTCTCTATCGGAAAAAAAATTAATATCACCTATGTCATGTCTCGTTTTATATGTTACCCGTTGATGTTGGCCATAGTCCCTTTGTAAAGCACTTTGAGCACGTTTTGTGGATATTGCACTATATATAAAGCTCAAGTTCTGTTTTTGTATTTGTTCTTTTAATCGCCTCAACTTGACACAATATCGATTAGAAACGATGATTCACATTTATTTTATTTATCTGTTTTGATGATTTTGTACTATTCATTTTTGTTTCGTTATTTTATTTGGGGGGGGGGGGGGGGGGGTGCTGTTGGGTTTTTTTTTAATATGTTTTTTTTCTTTTTGGAAGGGTGGGATGTGTGTGGGGGTGGGGGGGGGGGGTGGGTGCTGGGTTTTTTTTAATATGTTTTTTTTTTTTCTTTTGGAAGGGTGGGGTGTGTGTGGGGGTGGGGGGGGGGGGGGGTGCTGGTTTTTTTTTAATATGTTTTTTTTTCTTTTTGGAAGGGTGGGGTGTGTGTGTGGGGGGGGGGGGGGGGTGGAATGGGTCTTTTTTTATCATTCTTACAGCCTTTCACGTCCACAAACTCTCATCATTGGCCACAAATGTATTATGCCTAGGCAACCCATTCATCTCATTTTCCCCTCTGTCTGGATGTCTACTTGTTTCGTTTGGTTGTTGTTGTTGTCTTGAATCTGTTTGTTTATTGCTTCGATCTCTATGAATCGTGTGGGTGTGGTTGGGGGGTGGGGGCAGGGGGGGGGAGGGGGGGGGAGGGCGTGGGGTCGAGAGGAATGATTTACATAATGTGATTTTATCTATAATGCCCAGCTTGATGCATATTATTTTTTATTATAATATAGATGATTGTAATAGATGACAGTATAGTCGAGATCTTCCGTATGGACATCATCGTCATCATCATCACCATCATCATCATCATCATCATCATCATCCATCATCATCATCATCATCATCATCATCATTCATCTTTCTTCTTCTTCTTCTTGTTCTTCATCATCATCATCATCATCACCATCAATCATCATCGTCATCTTCTTCATCATCATCATCATCATCATCATCATCATCATCATCATCATCATCATCAACATTAACAACACTATTATCATTACATTATCACAACCACCACCACCACACCACCACCACTCCACCACACCAACACCAACAACACCAACACCAACAACACCAACAGCAACAACAACAACCACAACAACAACAACAACAACAACAACAACAACAACAACAACCACAACAACCCCCCCCCCCCCCCTTCAATCCGTACGCAATCTCCCCAAATCCATTCTTCACCCTAGCCCAATCAGACCCCTATGCCCGCCCAACCCCGTCTATTTTTCCATCACATTTTATACATCAATCCAAACTCAATTTTCTCGCCACTAAGTGTTTCCTCCCATTTGTAATTCTTCCAGACGCCCCTTTCTCCATTTTCCACCCGCACCCTCAATCCCCCCCCCCCCCCCCCCCCCCCCCCCCCCCCCCCCCCCCCCCCCCCCCCCCCCCCCCCCCCCCCCCCCCCCCCCCCCCCCTCTTCCCATCTCTTCCAGACCCCAAAACCCAAAAGCTTCATTCTGTTACACAATAACAAAACACTTTTTGTCAATTTGACTAGATACCTCTTTCATACTATATCAATTAATAACTATGACTCCACACTTGTCAAAATATCTCAAAACCGAAATCTCTTTAAAGTGTCACATTGATCTTTAAAATTTAATTTGAGCTTTTATATAGAGCATTCATTATCCACCAAACGTGCCCAAAGCGCTTTACAAAGGGTCCATGACCAACAGCAACACGTAACATGTAGAGCGAGACATGATGCCTGTAAGGCGATATTACAATTAATTGTTTTTCCGATAGAGACAAACGCTGTTAAAGGGCCATGTACTCATTTTACACCTGAGTACGGTGAGAGAATATGAGTAAAGAGCATTATCCAAGTACTCAACTATGCGCCGAACGAGGCTCGAACCCAGCACCGTCCGATCCGAAAGAGAGTGTCATACGACAAATTTAAGACTATGTGCTAAGTACTGGATTTTCTTAATCTATCGACAAAGAAGGTTGTTAATTTCCTGGCCAAAATGAGAAAGAGGCGTTCTGTCAGTTAGCGCCATCATTCCGTCTTTCTCTTCTAACCAATGTTTATTACATCTGGGCCTGTCCAAATGAAGATGTTCTCGCCCCTCTTTATTTCCGTTCCTCCCTGTTTCCAATTTATTTGATATAGAGATCGACATTTTTTATATTATTTTCTATTTTTTCTTTTAGCCGAAATCTGGCGAAACACTTTCCTTCCTTTTTTAAAATTCTTTTTTTCTCTCTAAATATTTCTTCTTTAGAACTAGAAAACCTTTTTTCCCCAAAAAACTAACATGCACTTATTTGCATGTCTGATAACTAAATTCTTTATGGGCTCATTGTTGTAATGGAAATCTAAAAAATGACGCAAAATATTGTCCATTAGAACAATGTTAAACTGGGCCCATTAGTGGGTTCGGATATCAGACCTGCATTTATATACACGTCGCCAGAAGCCAATCGCTTAGCTTGACATAAAACCTTTTGAAAGGATCTCAAAAACTGAGAACTATTTGAGGTCTCAGATATAAAACTTTTTGAAAAGTTTAGAGCCATTTTAACCAGTTAACAGCGATACTTTGGCATGACACGTATTAAATTATTTGGCCAGAAATCTGGTCCTTCAAATGAGGTCCCAGGATTGAGAGATGTTTTTTGTGTGTGCCAAAATGAGGGACATTTAAATCGATTAA
>NC_088364.1:19137831-19147831 GCF_034508935.2 Berghia stephanieae
TATATATATATATATATATACATACATATATATATATATACTTAGTTTGAGATCACTAAATGTTTCATCCAAACACTAGCACTTGTCCCCGTCAAGAGGAACACATTCAATTGTTTACAAATCATACATATGTAAAATAAAAAAAAATAATACAATGCAAAACAGAGAGATGATTTACACGGAAAAAAATGTCGTCTATCAACACTCTAACTGTACATTTGACTGTTTCCCTCCCAGCCAAGGTATCCGACCAGGGCCAGGTCAAAACCAAGAAATCACATTCCAAGACAAAGATAGAATTCGATTTGGAAAGCAGATATAGGGGGATAGAAGACACAGTAAGTACCTCCCTGCCAACTATGGAAGGGCAGGAACCCCATCCAGGATACCGTTTTGAAGCGATGGGCCACGTTTGCCATCAGCACTGCCGTTGTTTTTAAACAGACAGTAGACGTCTATATGCAATGTTAATCAAATAGAACATACTGTGTTCTTTAATTAAACGGCAGAACGGGTAAAATCAATTCAAGCCACATTTCAACTACATTTATGTAATCGGCTTATCGTGTTTACCTTTTGATTCAGACAAAAGAGTCGTTTTTCTCCTCGACAAACAGTGCCTTTTAACCAGATATTTGTCGTACTATGGAAAGATGACCTCTTTTTTTTTTAAAATTGGCCAGGAAACTCGTCCTTCAAATATCGATCGATTTAAATAGCCCTCGTCTTGGCAAAAATCGCTCAAACCTGGGACTTTAAGGAAGACCTCGCCGAGGTCCTATCCTAGGTTTGAGAGTTTTTGCCAAGATGAGGGCAATTTAAATATGATCGATATTTGATTTTTTTTTAAATTAGAGCATTTATACAGGTCTCAACTATGCGCCGAGCGAGGCTCGAATCCAGGACCTACTGATACGAAAGCGATTGTCGTACCACACGACCACATAGCCCCACAAGGACGACTTTTCTGACTAATCTTTAAATACGTGTCTTCTCAGAGTTCGGCAATTGGCTGGTTCACCCTCTCCTTACCAACAATAGATAGTATGCACTTGGCTCAGAAGCTCACAACATTGCCATCCGGAAGTATAACTGACCAACACACAAAACTGTGTGTAACCTTGAACGTTTATAGTCTGGTTAATAAAGTTTAGTGAGAATTACTAATAAACGCGGATAGCAAAAAAAATCAATAACCAAGACCCGAGTGACGTCATCTTCGTTCTATCGATAGGAAAATTGTCGCATTCGTTACGATGGAACCAACAATTTATCATTTTGTGCATCATAAAATTGAGCGAAAATATTCCGTGATAGTTATATAAACTTGACACGGTTTTGTATTTTTGCTGAACAATATTATGTATAGAAGGTATTTGTTGCTTTTCTGTGTGGGTTAGATAAATCTGTTTTTGTGTTGTGTGAGAGTGAAGTTTTGAAGAAAATTTCTGAAAATGCTGGTGAGGAGAGAGTTAAACACAAAATATTGTGACGTGTGGAAAAATAATACATTATGTAATATTAATATGGATGTATGACAACGTTATAATGATGACAGAAATAACCTTTTAAAAACGTTGGAATGTCTCGGGAATTTTCCGATATTTAATTATGGAATTTATTCTTGGCAAACGAAATAAAAACATTCAAGGAGGTACAGGATAGTAATCAGCGGTTCAATGCCAAAACCATGTTTTCATTTTGGCCAACCCCCAATAAAAAAAATAACAAAAAAAAAAAAAAAACAACAACAACAAAAAAGTAAAAAAGAAGAAAAAAAAACAATAACAAAAAAAAAAAAAAAAAACATTTCTAAACCAACAAAAAAAAAAAAAAGAAAGAAAAGAAAACATTAACAAAAAACAACCAAACATTTTTTAATGAAAAAAAAGAAAAAGAAAAACATTAAACCAAACAAATACAGCTCTTTATTTCATTCTTTTCTAGGTTAAGATGACCCACATTTTCATTGTCGTATCCATCTATGGAAGAGGCAAATTAGGGACCAGGTACTGGTTGTAAGGTAACGATCTGAAAAAAGTGAGTATGAGAGAGTGCCAAACAAAGTAAGAAAGAAAAAAATACAAGAAAAATAAAACATTCCAAAGGATCAACCTGATTTTTTTCGGATGGTTATTTTTTTCTTGTGTTTTTCTTTCTTGCTTTGCCTGGTACTGTTCATGCAAATTTATATTTCTTCAGATCTTTATCTATGAAAAGGTAAACTTTAAAAATGACTTTAGAGAAAAAAAAATTTACACACAAAGATATCAATAATATATTTTTAAAAAATCAAAGGTGCGTCACGACATTATCGTTTCCTTTTATTCATCCCCAAGGATTTTTTTTTCTTTAGGGTCTATTCCGAGGGAAGGCTTGAATAACCCAGGCGTCAGCCAAACAAATACAGCTCTTTATTTCATTCTTTTCTAGGTTAAGATGACCCACATTTTCATTGTCGTATCCATCTATGGAAGAGGCAAATTATGGATCAGGTACTGGTGTAAGGTAACGATCTGAAAAAAGTGAGTATGAGAGAGTGCCAAACAAAGTAAGAAAGAAAAAAATACAAGAAAAATAAAACATTCCAAAGGATCAACCTGATTTTTTTCGGATGGTTATTTTTTTCTTGTGTTTTTCTTTCTTGCTTTGCCTGGTACTGTTCATGCAAATTTATATTTCTTCAGATCTTTATCTATGAAAAGGTAAACTTTAAAAATGACTTTAGAGAAAAAAAAATTTACACACAAAGATATCAATAATATATTTTAAAAAAATCAAAGGTGCGTCACGACATTATCGTTTCCTTTTATTCATCCCCAAGGATTTTTTTTCTTTAGGGTCTATTCCGAGGGAAGGCTTGAATAACCCAGGCGTCAGCCGCAGTGTAGCACCGTAAAGTGAGCTAAGGCTAAGTATCTTGCTCAAGACCACACAGCGCGGCGGGTAGTCGAACTCGGTACTTTTCGGGTACGAAGCAAAGCCCGTACTGCTGAGCCACGCTGCCCCCTTATAATATAATATTGCAAAATAACAAAACTGTAATTGTATTGTGTCACGTTGTAAAGAAGGGTTCCGTATAGATGTATGAAGTTGACGTCACGAAGATATACTTCGCCAAATGTTTCTAAACAAGAGCTCAAAATCGTTGACACCTCGCCTTAAGCTCAAATGAAACAGGATTATTTATTTTTCTTCACAAATATCCATATACCACCGTTTACGTAGCATTATCAGTAAGGTTATCTTAAAAGACATGACCGCTCAGGGTTAGGGGCCAGAATTATGAAACCAACAAGTAATCATTGCACTGTTAGTTCTATTTCCACTACTTACGCCCGTGTCACCTGATTACGTCACGTGATGATTGGAACGCGATAATGTCCAAATAAATCATTCCGATACGGCCCAAGCGCTATTGGTCCAGGCACAGGCAGTCATGCATGCAACTGGATAGCCCAAGATTTGGCCCGCCTGGGTGACCTTTTTACGTTTCGTGGTTCAGAACCAGAGTCTACTAAGAGTACCTCTAGATGTCCTTGGCTAGAACCCGTAGGCGACAGGCCGGGCGAGAATACGCTTCCACAGTCATGACGTCATTTCTCTCGTAATGCCGCATAGTAACTTAGTAACTGGTTCTAAACGATCGAAACAATGGCGGCCGCCCTTATGAAATACTTCTCCGACGAGCATAAAAGTGTATCCAGATGAGAAAAACATTATACATCTGATCATGTTTTGACATGCTGTGGGTAAAGTGCCTTACTCTAGGACATACAGTTGGGATCAGAATCACAGTCTTCTTCTTCTTCTTCTTCGTCTTGTGGAAACCTCCAATATTGTCGAGGATCACTCTACAGTTTGTAATGTTTTACATTTTAAACTTGCTAAAACTCTGCACATAATACTAAAACCACATAGATTAAAAAGTCACGTTGTGAACTCCAGCAATCGCGTGAAGGCATGTTGGCAACCGTTTTCAGCCACTTCAGCTGGGAGGCTATTCCATAGTCGGGCAGTGGAAGGGAAAAACGAATACATGTGGGCGTCTGTTTTTGATGTTGGGATGGTTACTCTTGCTGTGTGTCCCCTCGTATTTCTTGTGCCGATATCTTTGATGTCGTTTGGAAGTTTAAGGCACGAATTTTTGTAGTAGATCTTGTGGAACAATTTAAGTTTATCTATCTTTCTTCTCTTTTCCAGAGGTTCAAGGCCAATCCGTTGTGATATTTCAGACGCACTTGAGAAAGGATCGAATGTGTTTGTGATGCGTCTTGCTGTTTTTCTTTGGATGTTTTCTAAGGTGTCGATGTTTTTCTTTGTATATGGGTCCCAAATTGAGCTGCCATACTCCAAAATTGGTCTTAAAAGCAAGGGTTTGAGTTGTGATTGGGCATCTTTTTAAATTGCGGGTGATGTAAGCGCTAGTTTGATTTGCCTTTGAAGCCAGGTGACATTTGAGGTTTTTAGCAAACTCAATGTTGCTGTCTTTACATGTTCCAGGTTTTGACCATGAAGTTGGTATTCAAATGTAATAGGTGCTTTCTTATTTGTGATGGTTAGAACATTGCACTTTGATACGTTAAATTCCATTTGATTTATTGTTTCCCATTCTTGTAATTTAGCTAGATCATCATTTAGTGTTTTGCAGTCGTCTGTTGTTCTTATCTGATTATATAATGCTGTGTCGTCAGCAAAGAGGCGCACTTTTGACCTTATACCTCGTGGAAGATCGTTTATGTACACTAAAAATAGGACGGGCCCAAGGAATGAGCCCTGATGTACGCCCAATGTCACCATCCCGATAGTGGAAGTCTCGCCGTCGACAAGAACTTGTTGGGTGCGATTGTCCAGAAAAGTTGCAGTCCATTGTAAGGTTCTGTTCCTGATACCAACGTCATACAATTTCTGGATTAACCGATGGTGAGGGACCTTGTCGAAGGCCTTGGCAAAGTCCAGTAGTACTAGATCAATTTGACCACCTTTATCAATAGCAGTTGATCATGTGTTAATGATAGAAGTTGAGTTTGACATGAGTGGTGCTTCCTAAATCCGTGCTGTTCATCACAAAAAATACTGTTAGTTTCGAGATATTCAGTTATTGAGGATCTCACTATATGCTCCAACAGTTTGCAGCAAATGCAAGTTAATGAAATTGGACGGTAGTTTTGAGCCCTGCTTCTATCACCTTTCTTGTAGATGGGTTGGACAAGAGTGTGCTTCCAAACAATTGGTATGTCTCCCGTTTCAAGAGAGAGTTTGAACAAATGTGTGAGGGCAGGTGCAAATTCGTTACTCAATATCTTTAAGAGACGGGATGGTATTTTGTCTGGGCCACATGCTTTCTTTGGATCTAGAGTGGCGAGGAGTTTGGAAACGCCCTCTACTGTCAAATTGATTTCGGCCATAGTGTTGGAATCGTTTTCTTCGCCTTGTAGTTGTTGAGTGGTAATTTTGGTATGAGCTTTCGAAGCAAAAACAGAGCAGAATTGGTTATTAAGTATGTCTGCTTTTTCCTTTGCATCAGAGTATAATACACGATCATGCTCAAGGGGCTCTATACCAACCGAATCGCACCTCCTACTTTTTATAAATTTCCAGAGCTTTTTGTTTGAGTCTTCATTGACAAGTTCCTTAACATGATTATGATAGGCCTTTCTACTCTCTTTTTGTGTTTCTTTTTTCAGTCGGGCGTAATTGTACCAGTCTTTCTTACTGTTGGACTTTCTCGCTCTGCTCCATGCCTTTTGTTTCCGTCTAGATAATCGTTTGACGGTGGTGTTTATCCATGGTTGGTGAAATTTCCTTGAGCTTTTCTTCGTTGGTACATGTTTGGTCATCATTTTGTTTAGGTGGTCGTTGATAGTGGTCGCCAATCCAGTCATACTCAAAATCGCTTGGTATTGTTATACTGTATCTGATGGTATATCTACGTATGCGTGCACTGTGTAAACACGTAAATGATAACAAGTCCAGTTACTTTTGATGAAAATCATGCACAGCTTAGCACTGTTGAACTCTTTGGTGTCAGTAGGTCTTTTGGGCGCTCGCGTATGTTTGCACATAGGTGAGAAGATAAATGTGTTTGTGTGTGTGCGTGTGTGTGTGTGCGCGCGTATGTGTGTGTTTGTGATCGTGCTTTTTTATAACACGGGGGGGGGGGGGGGGGTATTTTAATTTCTTCTAAGGATGGGGAAAGGGATAGAATGATGTGGGTAATACAAGGTGAGTGGGGAAAGAGGTCGGCGATGATAGAAAGGAAGAGAAGAAATGGGTGGAAAGGGGAAGACGGTGGGGGGGGGGGGGGGGGGGGGGGGGGGGGGGGGTGGTTGTGGAGAAAGAAAAGGGAAAACAAAATATAATCAGAGGAGATCTGTTGCTGAGATCATCATTTAATCGTTAGATAAAAGTAAACTTTCTTCCATTTCCAGCACGCTGATAACAAAGACATCAAGTAAGTTTTGTAGAATACCTGTCGACTGGTGCCCGGTTACTTATTACCTCCTCCTATAAAAGAGTTACTTCCCTTTGAAATCTTATTCGTCATACCTGGTAACAATGTACTGGTTTTTTTTATACATTAATTTTGGCATGACAAATTTTACTTCGTTTTATGTATAATATCAATAGATGGAGAATGCCGCCCACTTCTCACAAAATCTTAAACAGTAAACTTCGATATTAGAAAGCCAAAGGGATAGGGGAATATATAATAAATGTTATGGTTAGTTAAAAAGCCAAGAATTAGATAACAGATAAAAAGATATATAGATAGATGGATGGATGGATGGATGGATAGATAGATAGACATATAGATAGAGAGATAATGATAATAATAATAATAATAATAATAATAATAATAATAATAATAATAATAATAATAATAATAATAATAATAATAATAATAATAATAATAATAATGATAATAATAATAATAATAATATAATAATAATAATAATAATAATAATGATAACAATAATAATAATAATAATAATAATAACAATAATAATAATAACAATAATAATAATAATAATAATAATAATAATAATCATAATAATAATAATAATAATAATAATAATAATAATAATAATAATAATAATAATAATAATGATATATATATAATAATAATAATAATAATAATAATAATAATATATATGTATATATATGTATATATATATATATATATATATATATATATATATATATATATATATATATATATAGATAGATAGATAGATAATAGATAAATAGATAGATAGATAGATAGATAGATAGATAGATAGATGATAGATAGATAGATAGATAGATAGATAGATAGATAGATAGATAGATAGATAGATAGATAGATAGATGGATAGAAGTTGATCATAATTATACTTGAAATATTTTATAGATAGATCGATGGATAGATAGTTGACGACCAGGTACTCAGTTTACACCCCCATCAGTGAGGTGAAAAAATATGATTAAAGAGCCTTTTTCCAAGGACTCAAATTTTATGCGCCACTCAGAGCGGAACTCGAACCCAGGACCTTCCGATTCGAAGGCGACGAGTGTCGCATAGCCGCATTCTTCCCTCGGGTTCCGTTTAAGGTGGGAAAAGGAATGTAAGGCTCCCAATGTTTTTTTTTTTTCGCTTACTTTGTTTTTCTTTCCCTTAATATTTTATCATTTCATCTGTTTACATCAATTTTCCTGAAACCCCAATCTTGAGGCACCATCTCTCCTTTAACGTCTCTATTAATAGATATATAGTATTTTACTAATAATAATGTTATAAAGTCCTCGACTACTGCTAATTTTATATGAAGGAAGACATTCACTTGTATGGGGCACCCTACAGTTTCACCACGACTTCTCGGTAACGCAGAGTTGCCAACCAACAATAGGGAATGAGATCAGCGGAAGAGTAGCGTCCCTTGATTAGACGTCACCCATAGTCTGTGACGTCACCGGCGGAAAAGTTATTAGAGAGAGAACGTCATGTTGGTTGTGCGTGTGCGTCTCTCGTCATTTATTATTTTCATAGTTTACCTGGGAACAGATCATATCTTTGTCATATTTTTTTTTTAATTCATATTTTCAAGTTATGAAGCATATGCGTCAATGAGTAATTTACCAATAAATGTCATAACATAGCGATTTAATCACGTTAACAGAGGAGAAAATAAATATATTATTAATGTCATTTCGCAGCCTAGCTTAACACCTGTCCTACAATTTAAAATGCATCATTTACTCATCCTTTCATGTTCCAATGTGTATACGACATGTTTGTGTGTATATATGTGTCTGTATATGTGTGTATGTATATGTATGTATATGTGCGTGTGTGTGTGTGATAGTAATATATTTATGTACAGTGTGTATATGGATATGTGTGTGTGTGTGTGTGTGTGTGTGTGTGTGTGTGTGTGTAATTGGATGCGTGTGAGCTTTTTTTCGTATGTCCGAATCTGTAGTGTGTAATGTTTTATTTACTGATGGTCAATGTGAAGCTCTTCGAAGCTTCGGCATAAGCCATAAGCGCTATATAAATGAACATTTATTATTATTATTATTATTTATTATTATTATTATTATTATTATTATTATTATTATTATTATTATTATTATTATTATTATTATTATTATTATTATTATTATTATTATTATTAATATAATGGTCCAGTAGACCCACCCACCCCCACCCCCAAAAAAAGGGAAGGGGGGGGGGGGGGGGGAGGGGCGAAGTGCCGAGTGGTTAAGGCAATACACTCTGATCCAGAAGGTCCCGGTTTCGAGCCCCGCTTCAAGCACTTTCGTTTATTTTCATTGGGCAAGATAATTAACCCCCGATATGCTCAATTGGACGATATGGGTGACTCCTGTTGACATCAGACATCTTGTTTGATGAGTTATCTATATTCCTTCATGGAATGCTTAGGCGACGGGATCTTATGGCGCCGTTGTTAAAGGGCGGAATTAATTCATTTTTTTTAAAACCCCGAATACAACACAAAACACCAATTCTAGTCTGAAAAGTTGTGTATCTGTCAACAGTGCTTGCTCTCCCTAATTGGTCATTTCGATAACATAAAACCAAACAAAACGAATAAAAATAAATCAATAATCAAATATCTATTTTTTTAAATAACAAAAATAAAGGAATCAGACGTATCCTATAGAGCTGGTGCCATTTTAATTCTAGTTATTATTCCTTACATTGCAAACTTTGTGTGGTTAGAGACACAGTTGGTCTTGTGTACTGATACTCGCCTTCGGACAAGAAGGTCCAGGGTTCCCGTGTCCCGTTCTGATTGGCGCATAGTTGTATCTTTGAACAGCAAAGACTCTTTACTTACAACACACACTCTCTCTCTCTCTCTCTCTCTCTCTCTCTCTCTCTCTCTCTCTCTCTCTTCTCTCTCATCGTACTCAGGTGTAAAATGAGTACCTGACCATTAATAGCGTTATCTCTGTCGGGATAAATGTAAAATAGTATCGCCTAACAGGCGTCATCATGTCTCGTCCTGCGTTTTAAATGTTGCTGTTGGCTTGGGAACACTTTTGGAAAGTGCTTTGAGCACTTTTGGTGGATTTTGTGCGATGTAATTTTTTTTTTTGGGTGGGGAGGGGGGTTGTTTTTTGTTTTTTTTTAATTTGTTGTTTGTTCGTTTATTTGTTTTGTTTTGGACAAAATTTGGTTATGGAAATACGCCACATCAAACAGGTTGGCACGCCTGTTCCTGTAACGTTTTATCCTATCTCACAATCTCACCATTTTTTGTGTTTCTTGGCTGACGCACGTAACTTATAAAATAAACAGGTTTATGTTAGAGCATCGTCTCACTCTCTCTCTCTCTCTCTCTCTCTCTCTCTCTCTCTCTCTCCACACACACACACACTCTCTCTCTCACTCTCTCTCACTCTCTCTATCTTTCTCTCACTCTCTCTCACTCTCTCTCTTTCTTTCTTTCTTTCTCTCATACCCTCTCTCTCTCTTTCTCTCACTCTCTCA
>NC_088364.1:19150331-19152831 GCF_034508935.2 Berghia stephanieae
TAATTATTGTCAATGTATCAATAATTCAACGAGTCTGGAAAGCCCAGTGATCAATTAAGCGCTAATGACAAAACTCGTCTATTTCGTCGTCGACATTCATCACTGCACATATCGGTTATAACAGCAGCCGTTATAAAGATACTATGTTGATTCTTAGTTGGCTACGGCAGTGACGGTTTTATTGACGCAGTAAAAGGACAAATGAGTAAATAAAAGAACAGGTAAATAAATAAATACATAAATAGACAGGCACTTACTATGTCTTCTATCCCCCTATATCTCTGTTATGCAACATGCTTTCTGTCTTTGTCTTGGTATGAGTTACTTGGTTTTGCCCTGGCCCTGGCCGTAGTGTTTGGCAGGGAGGGAAACAGTCAAATGCATAATTATTCTTTTGGGAGATGATATTTTTTCCTTGTAAATCAGCTCTCTTTTATGTATTATTATGTTATTTTGAATGTATAATGTAAGCATTTGAGTGTATTCCTCTTGGTGAGATCTTGTGCTGGTGTATGGCTGAGACTAAGTATACTGATATTGAAATCTACATCTGTTCCCTATTTGAACCACTTCCCTTTGTCATACTTTTTCCTCTAGTCCTTTTTTTATTGTACATCTAGAATCTTTTCACTATCCATATGACCTAAATGTATTGCAAGCACCCTTTTAAAAAAAAAACAAACAAAAAAAAAAGTTACTAATGTGTTACTGAAAAGTAAGAGAAATAGGAGTAGGAGGGGGAAGAGGAGGAAATTGATAATAAGAAGAAGATTAGAAAAGAAAAAGGGAACCTTAACAACAACAACCGCAACAACATTATTTACCAAGACGACGACGACGACGACGACGACGACGACGACGACGACGACGACGACGACGACGACGACGACGACGACGACGACGACGCGACGACGACGACGACGACGACGACGACGACGACGACGACGACGACGACGACGACGACGACGACGACGACGACGACGACGACGACGACGACGACGACGACGACGACGACGACGACGACGACGACGACGACGAAGACGAAGACGAAGAAGAAGAAGAAGAAGAAGAAGAAGAAGAAGAAGAAGAAGAAGAAGAAGAAGAAAAGAAGAAGAAGAAGAAAAGAAGAAAGAAGAAGAAGAAGAAAGAAGAAGAAAGAAGAAGAAGAAGAAGAAGAAGAAGAAGAAGAAGAAGAAGAAGAAGAGAAGAAGAAGAAGAAGAAGAAGAAGAAGAAGAAGAAGAAGAGAAGAAGAAGAAGAAGAAGAAGAAGAAGAAGAAGAAGAAGAAGAAGAAGAAGAAGAAGAAGAAGAAGAAGAAGAAGAAGAAGAAGAAGAAAGAAGAAGAAGAGAAGAAGAAGAAGAAGAAGAAGAAGAAGAAGAAGAAGAAGAAGAAGAAGAAGAAGAAGAAGAAGAAGAAGAAGAAGAAGAAGAAGAAGAAGAAGAAGAAGAAGAAGAAGAAGAAGAAGGAAGAAGAAGAAGAAGAAGAAGAAGAAGAAGAAGAAGAAGAAGAAGAAAGAAGAAGAAGAAGAAGAAGAAGAAGAAGAAGAAGAAGAAGAAGAAAGAAGAGAAGAAGAAGAAGAAGAAGAAGAAAGAAGAAGAAGAAGAAGAAGAAGAAGAAGAAGAAGAAGAAGAGAAGAAGAAGAAGAAGAAGAAGAAGAAGAAGAAGAAGAAGAAGAAGAAGAAGAAGAAGAAGAAGAAGAAGAAGAAGAAGAAGAAGAAGAAGAAGAAGAAGAAGAAGAAGAAGAAGAAGAAGAAGAAGAAGAAAGAAGAAGAAGAAGAAAGAAGAAGAAGAAGAAGAAGAAGAAGAAGAAGAAGGAAGAAGAAGAAGAAGAAGAAGAAGAAGAAGAAGAAGAAGAAGAAGAAGAAGAAGAAGAAGAAGAAGAAGAAGAAGAAGAAGAAGAAGAAGAAGAAGAAGAAGAAGAAGAGAAGAAGAAGAAGAAGAAAAGAAGAAGAAGAAGAAGAGAAGAAGAAGAAGAAGAAGAAGAAGAAGAAGAAGAAGAAGAAGAAGAAGAAGAAGAAGAAGAAGAAGAAGAAGAAGAAGAAGAAGAAGAAGAAGAAGAGAAGAAGAAAAGAAGAAGAAGAAGAAGAAGAAGAAGAAAGAAGAAGAAGAAGAAGAAGAAAGAAGAAGAAGAAGAAGAAGAAGAAGAAGAAGAAGAAGAAGAAGAAGAAGAAGAAGAAGAAGAAGAAAAGAAGAAGAAGAAGAAGAAGAAGAAGAAGAAGAAGACCCGAGTGCTTATAATCTTTTATTTTTTGTCGGTGTGACCCATTGCCCTATCCGCCATCTTTGTTTACCGTCGCCATCCACCACGGGTCTTCATTGCCTTTTATAATACGTATCGATTACCGTCGATCTAGACAGGTAATTAAGCATTCATGACCTCTGATGAATTCCCACAATGGCGTTCTTTTATCTTGTAATTTGTATTGTCTCTTGCTATATGTGTGTGAATGAGTGTGTGTGTGTGTGTGTGTGTGTGTGTGTGTGAGTGTGTGTGTGTGTG
>NC_088364.1:19163837-19171337 GCF_034508935.2 Berghia stephanieae
AACGCAAAACATCAATAAAAATTAATAAAGTTGACGTCGACTTTCCTTTTTTTTAGACCGTCACGCTCTGAAAATTTATCCTTCAAAATATCCATCCATTACAGTAACCCCCATCTTGTCAAAAACTCTCAGGCCTGGGACTTCCTTTAAAGCCAAACGTGTTGTTTTTTTTCTTTTTCCATGAATGATGAAGGGGGAATTTGCACGATCACCTTGATGTCGCACTGTAAATTTAATTATGCTTACCAGGCACTACAAGCCGGTAATTGGGTCACAGCTACTCAAAGGTGTAACATAAAATCTCAGAGGTTTAGCTGGATAAGATATATCTAATAATATTATACGATGACTTGAGCACGTATAAGATAAGATAAAGAAGACCCAAATTTCTAGAATGACATAGACGTCAACACTGACAAAATGATTTTTATTTTATTTTTTTTTTTTTTTGTGAGCCAGAAAATATTTACTTCAGATATATCTAGAATGAAGTTGACGTCACTCGAGTCATCCACGTTTATGAGTAATTCTCAATTTAACTAATTATCTGTATTATCCAGACTATATTATAAGTTCATGGTTACACAGAGTTTTGTGGTGTTGGGTTATACTTCCGGATGGCAATGTTGTGAGCTTCTTTGCCAAGTGCACACTATCTGTGGTTTTCTGGCCAAATTTTCAAAATAATTTGGGGTTTTCCAGAGTACGACAGTGTAGCTCACAATGAGGTCACATGACAGGTTTTTGAGGTCACAAAATAGCACTCTGGAGGCCGGTAGGGTGAATAAGTAGACAGAGACAAATACATTATTTATTTGTTGTAGTCTGAAAACACAACTCTCTCTCTCTCTCTCTCTCTCTCTCTCTCTCTCTCTGTCTCTCTCTCGTTCTCTCTCTCTCTTCCTCTCTTTCTCTGTCTCTCTCTCTCTGTCTCTCTCTTGCTCCCTCTCTCTTTCTCTCTCTCTCTCTCTCTCTCTCTAACACGCAATCACACAAACACACGCTCACACAGATAAACACAAACACTATCTCAAAATTCTCTCTCTGCCAATCCCTATATTTCCATCCATCTATTCACCAATCTAACGATTTATTAAATTTTTTGGGGAATAGATTATAATAAAGATAGATAGATAGATAGATATAGAGGTAGATATAAACAGATAGATAGACAAAACTGCCGAGTGGTTAAGGCATTGCACTATGACTCGGAAGGACCCGGGTTCGAGCCCCGCTTCAGGCACTTTCGTTTTTTTTCTTGAGCAAGATTATTAACCCTCATGATTTGCTCACTTGGACAACATTGTGATTCCTGTGGACATCAGACATCTTGTTTGATGAATTATCTATATTCCTTCGTGGAATGGCCTAGGCGACGATCTCTTATGATGTCGTGGCGAAAAAGGCATAATTATTTATTAATATATATATATATTATATATATATATATATATATATATATATATTATATATATATATATATATAATATATACAAACATTGATTTCTGATTTTTGCAAGAGAGTCCTTGGAGAAAGCTCTTTACCCACATTCTCTCAGCTTACTCAGGTGTAAAATGAGTACCTGAGTTGTCTCTGTCCGAAAAAAAAAATGTAATATCGCCTAACAGGCGTCATGTCCCGTCCTAAATATTGAATGTTGCTGTTGGCCAGGGCCCTTGCACAGTGCTGTGAGCACCTTTCGTGGATATTGCGCTATATAAAAGCCCAATTTAAATCTCAATTTAATATTCAGTCCTCGATCGAGTCAAATTTAAGTAAGGTCGACCCCGGCCACGAAAGGGGTATTAACTCTTTATTACAAAACACAAGTGGCCAATCAATACTAGTAAGTAAGGTATGATGATTGCTGTGGTAGTTACGGTTGTAGTGGCTGATAGAGATCAAGAAGAAGAGGAATACTGGCGAGAAAATCAATCGCACACTTAATATTAATAATGATAAGTATAGAAATAGAAATGGCATTTAATCAAGAAAAATACCTGGCAACAGTCTGGGTAGATAAGGGCAAATGTAATTGCCCTTGTACAGCCTGTCATCAACCGACAACACACAATTTTAACAATTTAACTGCCGTACTTCAGATAAAGTCGCGCGTTTAATAATTTGGCCAGAAAACTGATCCTTCAAATATCGATCGATTTAACCCTCTCACTCTCATTACCAACTATAGGAAAATCGTCAGATTTGATACGATATAACGAACATTTTTATTATTCAAATTTCTCTTGTACATAATAACATTTAATGAAAATGAACAGTGTTTTGTAGAGCATGTTTGCTAAAGAAATTATGTAGCTCAAGAACTTACTGCTTTTGTGTTTGAGTGATAAAAAATATACATTTGTGTTAGTTGGGTGAGAAGTTTTGTGGAAAATCCTGAAAATGGCTGGTAAGGAGAGAGTTAAATGACGCTTATCTTGGCCACAAAAAAAAAAAAAAAAACCCAAAAAACAACAAAACTCTCAAACCTGGGAATTTATAGAAGACTTCGCCAGGTCTCAGATTTGATTGTTTTTTGCTAAGGTGAGGGTCATTTAAATTGATCGATATTTGAATGACGGATTACTGTCCAAGTCTTAAACATTCTTCTTACCACCTATTTGAAAATCGTCACATTTGTTACGATGCAACCGTCACTTTTCTCATCCAGATTTCATTTCTTTTTGCTACAGCTATAAAAACTTGACATTTTGTTATAGAGTTCATATTGTCGAACAATATTATGTATAGAATGTGCTTGTTGCTTTTCTGTTTGAGTAAGCAATATCGGGTGGGTGTGAAGTTTTGGGAAAAATTCTGAAAATGGCTGATAAGGAGAGGGTGAAATACCCGTCTTTCTGGAGTACGGCTGTCAAAATATAAATAAATAAAAAATAAAATTCCCTTTATTCATGCCATAGGGGATTTTTTTCCTCTATGGTCTATTTCATGGGAAGACTGAATAACCCAGGCGTCAGCCGCAATGTAGCGCCGCAAATTGAGCTGTGACTTGCTCAAGGTCACACAGCGCAGCGGCGGATGATCGAACTCGGTACCTTTCGGGTACGAAGCAAAGACCGTACCGCTGAGCCATGATGCCCCCTAGTCAGCTGGTAAAAAAAAAGGTTTTTGCCAGAAAACTTTTGCTTAACCCCCCCCCCCCCCACCCAAAAAAACAAAACAAAATAAACTTGAGCTTTTATATAGCGCAATATCCACTAACGTGCTCAAAGCTCTTTGCAAGGGGTCCCTGACCAACAGCAACACGTAACATGTGGAACGAGACATGACGCCTGTTAGGCGATAGTACATTATTTTTCGGACAGAGACAACGCTGTTAACGGCCATTTTTACTCATTTTACACCTGAGTACGGTGAAAGCATGTGGGTAAAAGAGCTTTTTCCAAGGACTTAGTATGCGCCGAGCGAGGCTCGAAACCAGGACTTTCCGATCCGAAATCGAGTGTCATACCACTAGACCACATAGCAGCACTAAAATGTTAAAGTGACAAATTGGGGATCAGGCACTGAAGTAAGAAAGAAATCTGAAAACATGTGGAGGATGAACCAGTGACAAAACAGGAAGAAATATACAAGAAAATGAATCCCAAAAAATGAGCGCGAAATTATGACGACATAAATTCTTTTCACTGACAAAGGGTTAAGAGAGAGAGAGAGAGAGAGAGAGAGAGAGAGAGAGAGAGAGAGAGAGAGAGTGAGAGAGTGAGAGAGATAGAGAGAGAGTGAGTGAGTGAGAGAGAGTGAGTGATAGAGAGATAGATAGATAGATAGATAGAGAGAGAGAGAGAGAGTGAGAGAGAGATAGAGAGAGAGAGAGAGTGAGTGAATGAGAGAGAGTGAGCGATAGAGAGATAGATAGATAGATAGATAGATAGATAGAGAGAGAGAGCGAGAGAGAGAGAGAGAGAGAGAGAGAGAGAGAGAGAGAGAGAGAGAGAGAGAGAGAGAGACCAACAACCGCTGTGACACTTGGATACTGTAAGTGCCTCCCCTACAGATAGTATGCAGATGACGTCACTCAGGCCTTTGTTATTGTTTTTGCCATCCGCGTTTGTGAGTGGTTCTCACTAAACTGTATTAACCAGACTATAAAAGTTCATGGTTACACAGAGTTTGTGTGTTGGTCCGTTATACTTCCGGATGGCAATGTTGTGAACTCCTTGGCCAAGCGCATTCTATCTATAAACCGGCGAAACGGCAGGGAAAATATTATTCTGACGACTACCTGGTTTATAAACAACTGATGTATTAACGTTTTTGTTATTTTTGTTTGTTATTGGCTGAAAAAGGGTTTTGAATGCGAAACGTTCCGTGTTTCATATTTTCTATTTTCTTTCTTCTTCCTTTTTTTTTTTTTTTTTTGAAGTTGTTTTATTCATTTTTGTTTATCAATACTTTAAAAAAAATGAAAAATCCTTATCATGGAAGACGAAAATAGATTTCAGCTGACAACAAAAGAACAAGATCATCTTTAGAAAAGGCATCGGCTGGAATGAAATCATCTTTAGAGAAGGCATCGGCTGCAATTCCACAGCCATAATAATTTGATCATTGATTTTCTTCATTGACGTAGTGATTAAGATTGATCCCTAATTTACATTTTATCAAGAAGAAACATCCGACTTGTAAGCAAGAAGAGTCGAGGGAAAATTATAGAAAGATTTGCACAAGGATGAATGTCATTGGACATTTCGTGTGATGATGATGATGATGATGATGATGATGATGATGATGATTTTTATTATTATTATTATTATTTATTATTATTATTATTATTATTATTATTATTATTATTATTATTAATCGTATCAATTATATTATTATTATTATTATTATTATTATTATTATTATTATTATATTATTATTATTATTATTATTATTATTATTATTATTATTATTATTAATCGTATCAATATCATCATCATCATCATCATCATCATTATTATTATTATTATTATTATTATTATTATTATTATTATTATTATTATTATTATTATTATTATTAAAAGTAGTATTAGGGTGCAGCGTGGCTCAGTGGTACGGTCTTTGCTTCGCACCCGGAAGGTACCGAGTTCAATCAACCGCAGCTGCGCTGTGTGGCCTTGAGCAAGTCACCTCGCCCTAGCTTAATTTGCGGCGCTGCACAGTGGCTGACGCCTGGGTTATTCCAATGTACTCTTGGAATAGACTCTGGAGACAAATTTCCTCTATGGGATGAATAAAGGGAATTTTTTATTTATTTATTTATTTATTTATTATTATTATTATTATTATTATTATTATTATTATTATTATTATTATTATTATTATTATTATTATTATTATTATTATTATTATTATTACTATTACTATTACTATTACTATTATTATTATTATTATTATTATTATTATTATTATTATTATTATTTATATTATTATTATTATTATTATTATTATTATTCCTATCGTCTCTCGTTTCAAAGCCAGATGTGATCGCTTCGTGTTTTCCCTTCTTAAAAACAAAACAAAACATTCATCATTGTTTTATTGACAAAGTAGGGGAAACCCGAAACACCAGCATGGTGGTGGTGGTGGTAGTGGTGGTGGTGTAGTGATGGTGGTGGTGTGGTAGTGTGGTGGTGGTGGTGGTGGTATGGTGATGTGGTGGTGGGTAGTGCTGGTGGTGGTATGTGGTGTGTATGATGGGGGTGGTGGTGGTGTGGTGGTGGTATGGGTGGTGGGTGGTGGTATGTGATGGTGGATTGGTGGTGTGGAGTGAGGGTGGTGGTGTGGTGTAGTGGTGTGGTGTGGTGTAGTGTGATGGTGTGGTGGTGGGTGGTAGTGATGTGGTGTGGTGGTAGTGGTGTGGTGGTGTGGTGGTGTATGATGGTGGTGGTGGGTATGTGATGGTGGTGGTGGTGGTGATGGTGGTGTGGTGGTGGTGGTAGTGGTGGGTGGTGGTGGTGTGGTGGTGGTAGGTGGTGGTGGTGTGTGGGGTGTGTGGGGTGGGATGGTGGTGTGGTGGTGGTGGTGGTGGTGGTAGTGTGGGTGGTGGTGGTGGTGTGGTGGTGGTGGTGATGGTGGTGGTGTGTGGGTGGTGATGTGGTGGTGGTGGTGGTGTGGTGGTGGTGGTAGTGGTGGTGGTGTGGTGTGGTGTGGTGGTAGTGTGGTGGTGGTGGTGTGGTGGTGGTGAGGTGGTGATGGTGGTAGTGGTGTGGTGGTGGTGGTGGTGTGTGTGATGGTGGTGTGTGGTGGTGGTGGTGGTTGGGTGGTGGTGGTGGTGGTGGTGTGGTGGTAGTGGTGTTGGTGGTGTTGGTAGTGGTGGTGGTGATGGTGGTGATGGTGGTAGTGGTGGTGGAGGTGGTGGTGGTAGTGGTGATGGTGGTAGTGGTGGTGGTGGTGGATGGTATTGATGGTGGTGGTGGGGGTGGTGGTGGTGATGGTGGTGGTAGTGGTGGTGCTGGTAGTGGTTTAATTAATGGCTATTTAGGGAAACACGGATCTAGCACTCGGCTACATTACACAGGTGGTTTACAATAAGTTAAAATGTCAAATAAATATTTAGCTTCTCTACTGACCAGAGATATGAATAGAAGATAGCCAGTGATAAAGAATGACCAAGAGAATGTTCGAGATTGACGATTTGACTTTAATCCTTTCCTTATCAGTCGTTTTCAGAATTTTCCCCAAAATGTCACACTGACCCAACACAAAATTAGATTTTTTCTTACTCAAACAGAAAAGCAACAATTACACTCGATGCATAATATTGATCAGCAAAATCAACTCTACAACACAGTGTCACGTTTTTATAGCTATAATGAAACAATTTTCTTTAAATTATGTGACTTACAAAAGAAATCTGAATGATAAAAGTGCTGGTTGGGTGGCGATTTTCCTATGGTTGGTAAGGAGAGGGTTAAAGCCTTCACCATTAGATGTCATTCGACTTCGCAGCTTCGGTCTTACCTCAAAATACGCTTCAGCAGTCGTAACGTCACTTCCCTAGTAATGACGCGTGGTAACTTAGTAACTGGCTCTAAACTATCGGAACAATGGCGGACGCCCTTATGAAATATGTCTCCGACTAGCATAAAAGCGAATCCAGAGGGAAAAAAATCAGTATAAATCTGATCATGTTTTGACTTTTACACATTTTGATCACAAGACATATGAAAAGTTCTAGTCAGCATGAAGAATAAAAAGTACCGATTTTCTTTGTTTAGAACCACGATGGCCGCCGTTGCTGGGCGATGTGACATCAGATTATTGAATCCAATTGATGGTTCGCCCATTACTAAGCATTAACCAATCAGAATATTTCCTGCCATTTACCCCGTTTCGTCCCCTTGACTATTTATTTACTGTATGAAAAGGCCTGAGATATCCTTGTGTCAAACACACAAATAGGTCAGGCCAAGTTAGTGAGTATTTCTCACAATATTTTGACACACTGATAAAGGAGGGATTGAATTCGTCCAAACCGACTTCAAACTCAA
>NC_088364.1:19183837-19203837 GCF_034508935.2 Berghia stephanieae
TAGATAGATTGAAGATGAGTCACTCGGGTCTTTGTTACTGTTTTTTGCCATCCATGTTTAAGAGTAATTTTGACTCAAGTGTATTAACCAGACTATAGATAGATTGAAGATGTCGACACTCGGGTCTTTGTTACTGTTTTTGCCATCCATGTTTATGAGCAATTCTTACTCCAGTGTATTAACCAGACTATAGATAGATTGAAGGACGACACTCAGGTCTTTGTTACTGTTTTTTGCCATCCATGTTTATGAGTAATTTTCACTAAACTGTATTAACGTTCAAGGTCACACACAGCTTTGTGTGTTGGTTCGTTATACTTCCGGATGGCAATGTTGTGAGTTTCTTGGCCAAGCGCATATTATCTATAGAGCGACTCTTTTCGAAGGATACTGTATTACTTTGTTGTTATGATTATTTGGTATTCATGAAGCAGTGTATGTTAGTATTCACTGCGGTATTCATTGTTAACAATACCAGTCCAGTTATTTATTCCAATACCACTCACCCAAGCGGATCTATAATACATGCCGGGCTCTGACAAAACGCCATTTTCAAAAAATATCAATCCAGATATTCCATTCATCAAAATGTCCCAAGACTGGTGGGTCAACAATTTTTAATCCCAAGACTTAAAAGAAGTGCTAGATTTGGGGATCGTTGACATTTTGAGAGTTATTTCAATCCATCAAATTTACATCATGTAATTTGAATTACAGACAGTATGCTCTTGGCTAAGAATCTCATAACATTGCCATCCGGAAGTATAACGGACCAACATACAAAACTGTGGTGCAACCATGAACGTTTATAGGCAGATTAATACAGTTTAGTGAGAATTATTCATAAACGCGGATGGCAAAAAAAAAAAAAAAAAAAAAAAAAAACAATAACAAAGACCTGAGTGACGTCAACTTCGAACTATCTATAGATAGAATGAAGTTGACGTCACTCGGTTCTTTGTTATTGTTATTTGCAATCCGCGTTTATGAGTAGTTTTCACTAAACTGTATTAAACTGACCATATAATCGTTCAAGGTTACACATAGTTTTGTGTGTTGGTCCGTTATACTTCCGGATTGCAATGTTTTGAGCTTCTTAGCCAAGCGCATATTATCTATTCGCTTTCTGGTCAAAAAGAAAAAAAAGCCTGTTATGTCAAAGAATGCAAATCTATCTATATTATGACATCCTCCAATCACTAACACTACCGTTCCATTTGATTGTCTTGTACTGACGCACTCCGAAAATACACATGTTTGAAATTTTGGCCGGAAAACTCGTTCTTTAGATATCGACCGATTAACTCAATCAACCCTTAAACCCTAACCCTATCCGTAGTTTACCCGGGTTTTTTTTTTTACACCATGCCTATTTATTACGTTTTTCTGAGACAAATTTTAGGCGTAGATAGTATCAAAGCGAATGTTTTTAGTTTTTACATGTAAAACTATCTATGTACATGATCATTATCAATACTTTTTTTTTTCTAATTTTGAAACGTAGTAAAATATCTAGGATTGAGTGAGTTAAAATGAGCCTCATCTTGTTAAAAGCTATCCAACCTGGAACTTTCTTGATTACTTGAAGCCATAGGTTTGATAGCATTTTGATATGATGCGGGTCATTTTAATCTATCGCTATTGATTGAAGGCCGAGTTTTCTGGACAAAATTTTTTAATGTGTTTTTTTTTCAGATTACAACAAAACATTTTAAATTGGTATTTACGAAGCAGTAGTAGTAGTAGTAGTAGTAGTAGTAGTAGTAGTAGTAGTAGTAGTAGTAGTAGTAGTAGTAGTAGTAGTAGTAGTAATAGTAGTTGTTGTAGTAGTAGTAGTAGTAGTAGTAGTAGTAGTAGTAGTAGTAGTAGTAGTAGTAGTACTAGTAGTAGTAGTAGTAATAGTAGTTGTAGTAGTAGTAGTAGTAGTAGTAGTAGTAGTAGTAGTAGTAGTAGTAGTTAGTAGTAGTAGTATAGTAGTAGTAGTAGTAGTAGTAGTAGTAGTAGTAGTAGTAGTAGTAGTAGTAGTAGTAGTAGTAGTAGTAGAAGTAGTAGTAGTAGTAGTAGAAGTAGTAGATATCATTGATAATGACTCAAAAATAATTATTACAAAGTATACATTCGACAGAATCAAAAGGAATATTATGTTTAATTCTTTCTGACAGGTCTTAGTATAATTCTCAATTAAATCTTTATTGCACCATTATAATAATGGTGCAATAAAAATTTAATTGAGAATTATCCTAAGACCTGTATGGCATTTCTGGTCAATATTTTTAAAAAAGTATATTTTGTCATCATATGGTGGTATAACAGTAACTACCAACATATCCATAATACCAATAATCACAATCACAACATCGGTCACCACAATCGTAACCAAACCCCTGCACTAATCCCCTCTTCAGCACCACCAGCAACAACCGTCATACTTCTTACACCCTCTCAATTCCTCTCCCCCCCCCCCCCAACCTGTCACCTTCCCCCTCATTCTGTCCTCCTTTTTCAGCCAATTAACCCTTTGATGGCGGACGAGTCTAATTGTATTTCAAATCATTAAAAATGTGACGGACAGTCTCAAAACGGTATTGTGTCCGGTTAAACCAAATGCTAAGAAGTGTTTTGAAAGTTTGAAAATTATTAGAAATTTGATCTTTAGTTCCCCCCCCCCCCCCCCCCCCCCCTTAACAAAATACATCTGCAGGACAATAAATGTTCAGCGAGTGTTCTACAAACTGAGCAATCGGTACCCCAAATAAGTCAAGTAATATGCGACTTCTTAAACTCGAGACTTCAAAGTAATCGATCTAATTAAGAGGACTGATAATTTTTGAGACACTGGAAAAAAAAGTCTAAAGTTTCTCAGGTTTTAGACTTTTCTCAGTTAACCATTAAAACCTCCGTACGTTAAAAAGACATGTAATTAATTGAAAAATTTGGTCAGAAAGTGAGGTCCCAGGTTTGAGAGTTTTTGCCAAGATGAGGGTCATTTAAATCGATTGATATATTCGGAGAACGGAATTTTCTGGCCAAATTATTAATGACGCGTCTTTCCATAATATTATCACAACAGTTAACTGGTAAAAAAAAAAAACGGTTCAAGTTTGACACTTTTTTGGCTAGTTTAACAAGTCTTCAGTTTTTTTTTGTCAAATGGAGGTCAGATTTGTCAATTTTCGATATCATGTCAAGATAGAGTAAAACCGTACCCAGTCTCCAAAGCGCCAATCTACCTCCACGTACCCCCCCCCCCCCGCACTCTTCTTCCACCATAGACCTTCTTCAACCTCCTCATGACCTCCTCATGACCAGCCACTACCTTCTCCCCCCTCCTCTTCCTCCTCCTCCGCTCTCACTCTTCCCCCTCCCCTCCCACCCCCTCCCTCTCATCAACCTCCCAGGCCCATAAAACTCCAGCCTCAGCCACTTTTGTTTCTCCTCAGCCCCTACTCCACTCCAACACTTTTTGACTATTCGACTATTCTACCGTAATCTGACAAATCATATTTTTTTAAAAATTTGGCCAGAAAACTCATCCTTCAAATATCGATCGATTAAAATTACCCTTATCACGTCAAACATTTTCAAACCTCCAACCTAAACCTGGTTCAAGAAATCCCAGGTTTGAGAGTTTTTAACAAAGCTGATGGTCATTTTAATCGATCGATATTTGAAGGGCGAGTATTTGGCCAACATTTCACAACCCTGTTTATTCCGAGTGCTTTAGTATTGGGTGGTATCAAGTCTGGACTGACCATTGGGCATACTACCGATAGCACCAGCCAATAATATAATAACAGACAAGATTAGCTCCCCTATTAAGCTGACCTATGTCCACTTGGACACAAGTGACCGAGGTGGCGGTCATTAAATTACGCTGGACATAGCAGGTAATAGGAGAATGACAAAGGGTGGTAACTGTGGTTAAGAATGAAATACGATGGCCTAATAGCAAATCTTTAATCATGTCATTAGAAAACAACCTCTCCCGACCAACCCCAGCTTTTATACAGAGCTACTGCCACTAAACGTGCTCAAAGCGCTTTACATGAGGTCCCTGGCCAACAGCAACACTTAACGTGTAGGACGATATTAGGCGATATTATATTTTTTTTTTCGGACAGATACAACGCTGTTAATAGCCTGGTACTCATTTTACACCTGAGTACGATGAGAGAATGTGAGTAAAGTGCCTTTTCGAAGGACTCAATTATGCGCCGAGCGAGGCTCGAACCCAAGATCTTCTAATTATCATTCTTTTTATCAACTAATAAATTACATTTTTGTTCTTTTCAATTTCGATATATTTTATATCTTCTTTTTCAAACCACCATAAATCGGTGTTACTCTGTGGTTTTAAGTCGAGTAACCATAATTTAGGGGTCATAACGATCACTAGATCAGTATCTGACCATCGTCGCTCTCCCATTGGTTGAAATTAGAACCAATAAAGCGTCGAAAGATTCATTGGACAACACAGTTCATTGCCATGTCCTATTGCATAGTTTTTCCGTTGATGTTTCTCTTTCCCATATACATGTTACTACTATCCTTTCAATATTTATGTACTTAATTTATGTGCAAAGTATTTTTTAAAATTCTTATGTCGGTGAAAAGCCTTTAAGGGCTTACTGATTTTAAATCAGATCTTATTAAGAAAATATACATCATTTTTTTTTCAAATTATTATTTTTATATTTTGTTGCAATTGTTACTAGTTGTTTTTCTGCATAAAGTATGTATGCATAATATGTAATATTATGCATATGTAATATTATGCATATGTAATATTATGCATATGTAATGTTATGCATATGTAATATTATGCATATGTAATATTATGCATATGTAATATTATGCATATGTAATATTATGCATATGTAATATTATGCATATGTAATATTATGCATATGTAATATTATGCATATGTAATATTGTATTCATTTCATTTCATTCCCGCGCACCTCGTCAAGCCTATTGTTTTGTCTTTGTTTTAAATGGCTTTACGACACTTGCAACACATTTAGGTCATATCAGCGCCAGTAAAAAGAAAGAAAATGGGATAGTAAAAAGTTCCAAAATTACAAATAAAGCACCCAATAAAAGGTAAGACAAATGGGAATTGGTTCAAATAGGAAACAGATGTAGATTCCAAAAGCACACTATCAAACTACTTAGTTTGAGATGACGAAAAGTCTCATTCAGACACAAGCACAGGTCCCCACTAAGAGGAACACACTCAAATGTTTTACAAATCATATATAATATAAAGAAAACATAATACAGTGCATAACAGAGAGATGATTTACATGGAAAAAAATATCATCTCCCAAAACTAACTATATATTAACTGTTTCACTTTCAGCCAGGGCATCTGGCAAGGACCAGGACCCAAACCAAGTAATCTCATTCCAAGACACAGAAAGCAAGTTGGAAAACAGATATAGATAGTATGCGCTTGGCTAATAAGCTCATAACATTGCCATCCGTAAGTATAACGGACCAACACACAAAACTGTGCGTATCCATGAACGTTTATAGTCGGGTTAATACAGTTCAGTGAGCATTACTCAAAAAAAAAGGGCAAAAAGGGTTGTTAAAAATGTAGTTTTGTGGGACCTAGTACGACAATGTTGTACTTTATGCTTTAACCTTATAAATTCATAATAAAAATTGTTGAAAATACGTTTTTTGTGCCAGACATATAGATAGAATGCGCTTGGCTAAGGAGTTCACAACATTGCCATCCGGAAGTATAACGTGAGAACAACTCACAAACGCGGATGGCAAAAACAATAACAAAGGCCTGAGTGACGTCATCTGCATACTATCTATAGATAGTTCGAAGATGACGTCACTCAGGCCTTTGTTATTGTTTTTGTCATCCGCGTTTGTGAGTTGTTCTCACTTAACTGTATTAACCTGACTATAAACGTTCATGGTTACACAGAGTTTGTGTGTTGGTCCCTTATACTTCCGGATGGCAATGTTGTGAACTCCTTGGCCAAGCGCATTCTATCTATAGATTAAGGACTTTGAAGACTTATAATTTAACCTGCTATGGACAGATTTGTATAATAATGTTATAAAGTTAGTTATGGTGTCTAATACATTTCAGTCCTGAAAACTGTGAAATTTTACAATATTGAATAGATAGTATGCGCTTGGCTAAGAAGCTCATAACATTGCCATCCGGAAGTATAACGGACCAACACACAAAACTATGTGTAACATTAAACGTTTATAGTCAGGTTAATACAGTTTAGTGAGAATTACTCGCGGATGGCAAAAAACAATAACAAAGACCCGTGTGAAGTCAACTTTACTCTATCTATACGCAGGTCTAAAGTAGGTCAACTAAATGCCCCATTACCAGTTTTGAAAAAAACAAACCCCTTCTAAATTGTGTATTCTATATCACATTTTTCTAAATCTTTCAGTAAATCAACGACTTAAGATCTTCCATCATTCATTATAAAATAATCATGATTTTCCTATTCAGTCATCATTCTTGTCTTAATTTCTAGAGTTGAACAATACTTAAGCCTCCCTTTATTTTCTCAAATTGGCGTTCTGTGATTTAAGAACTTTTAGCTCAAGAGTTTTCAACTGGACAACGGTCAGTGTTAAGACACGTCGGTTGACAATGAGTGGTCATAAAAATACAGAGCGAAATCCCTATCACCGCAAACACCCCATACATGGCTACATACATACATACCTATGTTAACTTCTAGCCTGACACCAAAACCTTTAAGACTTATAGTTTGACGTTACTTTTAGGTTTGTGCAGCATCTAGTGAACTGTCGTTAGTAGCGCTCAAGGAAACAAGTGATCCCATTGGTTGAACTATTAAATACAACTCACGATTTGTTTTCTTTTGCGGCAAAAGACTTATCTTTTGACGTCATCTT
The DNA here is from genome assembly GCF_034508935.2 of Berghia stephanieae. Taxonomy (NCBI): domain Eukaryota; kingdom Metazoa; phylum Mollusca; class Gastropoda; order Nudibranchia; family Aeolidiidae; genus Berghia; species Berghia stephanieae. Next base: position 19,190,750 of record NC_088364.1, read on the forward strand.
TTGGTCAGTGTCAGGCTATAAGTAAACGATGTCTATGCTTCAACTCGGTATTATGCAGGGGTGAACCAGATTCCGAAAATTTAACTTAAAGTGGAAAAAAGATGGAATTACGCAATTTCAGACTTCATTTTTTTTTTTTTTGGGGGGGGGGGGGGGGACTACTTTTATACTTATCTAGTAATAGGACAAATCGATATAAATAAAATTTATTTCAGAATTTAGATATATAGATATAGCATTTCAGTATTTGCCCCCCCCCCCCCCACTGATAAAATACCATATAGGTGAGTTAGATCACATATAATACACTGCGTGCAAACCACAGTCAGGTCCGTCACCTTAAAACCAGTTATTTGCCGCACTCTGGAATTACACGCATTTTAAAATTTGACCAGAAATCTTGGCAAAACATTCTCAATCCTGGGACTTCCTGTCTTCCTTAAAGTCCCAGGTTTGATTGTTCGATATTATTTGAAGGACCAATTTTCTGGCCAAATTTTAAAATGCGTGTTTTTCCAGAGTACGGCAGTAGTTAACTGGTTTAAGTGGACATTCCCAACTAAATCACGATTATTTCCTGATTCGGTGTCTTTGGTTGTGTCGAATATCAAATTGTCCCAAATATTCAATGGCACTTTTGCTCTCTCTCTCTCTCTCTCTCTCTCTCTCTGTCTCTCTCTCTCTCTCTCTCTCTCTTTCTGTCTCTCTCTCTGTCTCTCTCTCTCTGTCTCTCTCTCTCTCTGCTCCTCTCCTCTCTCTGTCTCTCTCCTTCTCTCTCTGTCTCTCTCTCTGTCTCTCTCTCTCTCTCTCTCTGTCCTCTCTCTCTCTGTCTCCTCTGCTCTCTGTCTCTCTCCTCTTGTCTCTCTCGTCTCTCTCTCTGTCTCTCCTCTCTCCTCCCGTCCTCTCTCTGCTCCCCTTCTCTCTCTCTGTCTCTCTCTCTCTCTCTCTCTCTCTCTCTCTCTGTCTCGCTTCCTCTCTCTCTGTCTCTCTTCTCTCTCTCTCTCTCTCTTCTCTCTTCTCTCTCTCTGTCTCTCTCTCTCTCTCTTCTCCTCTCTCTCCTCTCTCTCTGCTCTCTCTCTCGTCCTCTTCTCTCCTCTCTGTCTCTCTCTCTCCTTCTCTGTCTCTCCTGTCTCTCTCTCTCTCTCTCGCATCTTCTCTTCTCTCTCTCTCTCTCTGTCTCCTCTCTTCTCTCTCTCTGTCTCTCTCTCTCTCTGTCTCTCTTCTCCTGTCTCTCTCTCTTTCTCTGTCTCTCTCTGTCTCTCTTCTCTCTCTCCTCTCTCTCTCCTCCTCTCTCTCTGTCTCTCTTCTCTCCTCTTCTCTCTCTCTCTCTCTCTCTGCTCTCTCTGCTCTTCTCTCTGTTCCTCTTCTCCGTCTCCTCTTCTCGTCTCTCTGTCTCTCTCTCCCTCTTGTCTCTCTCTTCTCTCTCTCTGTCCTCTCTCTCTCTTCTCTCTTCCTCTCTCTGTCTCTTCTCTCTCTCTCTTCTGCTCTCTCTCTCTGTCTCTCTCTTCCTCCCTTCTCTCTCGCTCTCTGTCTCTCCGTCTTCTTCTCTCCTCTCTTCCTCTCGTCTCTTCTTCTCTCCTCTTCTCTCTCCTGTCTCTCTTGTCTCCTCTCTCTCTGTCTCTCTCTTCTCTCTCTGCTCTCGCTCTCTCTCTCTCTCCTCTCTCTCTCCTCTTCTGTCCTCTCCTCGTCTCTCTCTCTCTCTGTCTCTTCTCTCTCTGTCTTCTCTTCTCTCTCTCTCTCTCTCTTCTCTCCTCTTCTTCTTCCTCTGTCTCTCTGTCTCTGTCTCCTTCTCTCTCTCTCTTGTCTCTCTCTGTCTCTCTGTTCCTCTCTCTCTCTGTCTCTCTCTCGTCCTCCTGTCTTCTCTCTCTGTCTCTCTTCTGTCCTCTCTCTTCTCTCTCTCTCTTCTCTCCTCTCGTCTCTCTGTCTCTCGCCTCCTCTCTCTCTCCTCTCTCTTCTCTCTCTGTCCTCTCTCTCTCCTCGTCCCTCCTCTCTCTCTCTCTCTCTCCTTCTCTCTCTCTCCTCTGTTCTCTCTCTCTCTGCTCTCTCCTGTCTCTCTCTCTCTCTCCTCTGCTCTTCCTCTCTCTCTTCTCTCTCTTCTCCTTCTCTCCTGTCTCTCTCTCTCTTCTTCTCTCCTCTCTCTCTCTCTCTCTCTGTCTCTCTCTCTTCTCTTCGTCTCTCTCTCTTCCTCTCTCTCTGCTCTCTCTGTCGTCTCTCTCTCGCTCCTCTCTGTCTCTCTTCCTTCTCTCTCGTCTCTCTCTTCTTCTTCTCTCTCTCCTCTCTCTCTCTCTCTTCTCTCTCTCTGTCTCTCTTTCTCTCTCTCTCCTTTTCTTCTCCTTCCTCGTCTCCTCTCTCTTCTGTCTTCTCTTCTCCTCTCTGCTCTCTTTCTTCTCTTCTCTTCTCTCGTCCTCTTCTCTCTCGTCCTCCCTCTCCTGTCTCCTCTCTCTGTCTCTCTCTCCTCCTCTGCTCCTCTTCTCCCTCGCTTCTGCTCTCCTCTCTCTCTTCTCTCTCTCTTCTCTCCTCTCTCTGTCTTCTCCTCTCTTGTCCTCTTCTCTCTCTCTCTCTGTCTCTCTCTCTGTTCTCCTCTCCCTCTGTCTCTTGCTCTCGTCCTTCTCTCTGTCTCTCCTCTCTCTCTGTCTCTCTCCTTCTCTCTCTCTCTCTCGCTCTCTCTCTCTGTCTCTGTCTCTCTCTCTCTCTCCTCCTGTCTCTCTCTCCTCTGTCTCTCTCTCTCTCTTCTCTCTTCCTCGTCTCTCTCTTCTTCCGTCTCTCTCTCTGTCTCTCTCTCCTCTGTCTCTCTCTCTCGTCTCCTCTCTCTCTCGTCTCTGTCTCTCTCTCGTCTCCTCTCTGTCTCTCGTCTTCTCTCTTCCTCCTCTCTCTTCTCTCGTCCTCTGTCTCTCTCTCTTCTCTTTCTCTTCCTCTCTCTCTCCTCTGTCTTCTTCCTTCTCTCTCTCTCTCTCTCTCTTCTCTCTCTCTCGTTCTCTCTCTCCTTCTCCTCTCTCTCTCTTCTCTCTCTCTCTCCTTCTCCTCTCTCTCTCTTCTCTCCCTCTTCTCCTCTCTGTCTTCCTCTCTCCTCTGTCTCTCTGTCTCTCTTTCCCTCTGTCTCCTCTTCCGTCTCTCTTCTCTGTCTCCTCTCTCTCTCTCTCCTTCCTCTCTTCTCCTTTCTCTCCTCTTCTCTTCTCTCCTGTCCTTCTTCTCTGTCTCTCTCTTCCTCTCTCTCCTCTCTCTCTCTCGTCTCTCTGTCTCTCCTCTCCTTCTCTCCTCTCTTCTCTCTCTGTCTCCTCTCTCTCTCTTCTTCCTCTCTGTCTCTCCTCTCCTCGCTCTGTCTCTCTCTTCTTCTCTCTGTCTCTTCTCTCCTCTTCTCCGCTCTCTCTCTCTCTGTCTCTCTCTGTCTCTCTCTCTGTCTCTCTCTCTGTCTCTCTCTCTCTATCTCTCTCTCTCTATCTCTCTCTCTCTGTCTCTCTCTCTCTCTCTGTCTCTCTCTCTCTCTCTCTGTCTCTCATATAAAACACTTTAAATTTCTATTTTATCAACTTATTTCACTTGAGATTTTGAGCGTTTTTATAAAGCGCAATATCCGCTAAACGTGCTCAAAGCGTTTCACAAGGGGTCTCTAGCCAACAGCAACACTTAACATGCGGACGAGATATGATGCCTTTAATGTGATGTAATAAGAAATTTATATAGAGCCATTGTCTATTTACAATGCTCAATAGCGTTTCACCATGGCAATAACAAATAATAAGGAAACAAATTGATAAATATACACATACACATATATACAACCCCCCCCCCCCCCATATATACATTATATATATATAATATATTATATATATATATATATATATATATATATATATATATATATATATATATAATATATATAAGGCGATATTAGATACTCATTTCACACCTGAGTACGGTGATATAATGTGACTAAAGAGCTTATTCCAAGTCTTCAACCAAGGCCATTTATATAGCTATATAGTAGGCCTTGATTCAACTCATGCGCAGCTCAGAGCGGGACTCGAACCCAGGACCTTTCGATCAAAAGGCGAGAGTCATACCACAAGACCGCATAGCCACCTCACCTCTTCGTCCTGGTTGAGGCACATCATGCAATTGTTGCTGATAGAAGCTCGAAGAAATGATAAGTAGTAGTCAAATAGAAAGGCTGCTGCAATGTACTTCATGAGGACAGATAATGTACACATTTCGGATTTCCCCTTTGTCAACAAAACACGACGAATGAAACACCAAAGACTAAAAAAAAAAAATGAAAGTAAGAAAGATGAACAATATGATTCAATAGTCTGATGTCACGTCAGCCCAGCAACGAGCAGCTTGGTTCTAAACAAAGACAATCGGTACTTTTTATTCTTCACTCTTGCTAGAACTTTTTCACATGTATGTGATCAGAATGTATAAGTCAAAACATGATTAGATTTATAACGTTTTTCTCCTCTGGATAATAATAATAACAATAACAATACAAACAGAGAGGGTTGAGAAAAGAAGAGAGAAGGAGAAGAAAAAGAAGAAGGAAGAGAAAGAGAAGAGAAGAGAAGAGAAGAAGAAGAAGAAGAAAAGAAGAAGAAGAAGAAGAAGAAGAAGAAGAAGAAGAAGAAGAAAGAAGAAGAAGAAGAAGAAGAAGAAGAAGAAGAAGAAGAAGAAGAAGAAGAAGAAGAAGAAGAAGAAGAAGAAGAAGAAGAAGAAGAAGAAGAAGAAAGAAGAAGAAGAAGAAGAAGAAGAAGAAGAAGAAGAAAGAAGAAGAAGAAGAAGAAGAAAGAAGAAGAAGAGAAGAAGAAGAAGAAGAAGAGAGAAGAAGAAGAAGAAGAAGAAGAAGAAGAGAAGAAGAAGAAGAAGAAAGAAGAAGAAGAAGAAGAAGAAGAAGAAGAAGAAGAAGAAGAAGAAGAAGAAGAAGAAGAAGAAGAAGAAGAAGAAGAAGAAGAAGAGAAGAAAAGAAGAAGAAGAAAGAAGAAGAAGAAGAAGAAGAAGAAGAAGAAGAAGAGAAGAAGAAGAAGAAGAAGAAGAAGAAGAAGAAGAAGAAGAAGAAGAAGAAGAAGAAGAAGAAGAAGAAGAAGAAGAAGAAGAAGAAGAAGAAGAAGAAGAAGAAGAAGAAGAAGAAGAAGAAGAAGAAGAAGAAGAAGAAGAAGAAGAAGAAGAAGAAGAAGAAAGAAGAAGAAGAAGAAGAAGAAGAAGAAGAAGAAGAAGAAGAAGAAGAAGAAGAAGAAGAAGAAGAAGAAGAAGAAGAAGAAGAAGAAGAAGAAGAAGAAGAAGAAGAAGAAGAAGAAGAAGAAGAAGAAGAAGAAGAAGAAGAAGAAGAAGAAGAAGAAGAAAGAAGAAGAAGAAGAAGAAGAAGAAGAAGAAGAAGAAGAAGAAGAAGAAGAAGAAGAAGAAGAAGAAGAGAAGAAGAAGAAGAAGAAGAAGAAGAAGAAGAAGAAGAAGAAGAAGAGAAGAAGAAGAAGAAGAAGAAGAAGAAGAAGAAGAAGAAGAAGAAGAAAGAAGAAGAAGAAGAAAGAAGAAGAAGAAGAAGAAGAAGAAGAAGAGAAGAAGAAAGAAGAAGAAGAAGAAGAGAAAGAAGAAGAGAAGAAGAAGAAGAAGAAGAAGAAAGAAGAAGAAGAAGAAGAAAGAAGAAGAAGAAGAGAAGAAGAAGAAAGAAGAAGAAGAAGAAGAAGAAGAAAGAAGAAGAAGAAGAAGAAGAAGAAAAAAGAAGAAGAAGAAGAAGAAGAAGAAGAAGAAGAAGAAGAAGAAGAAGAAGAAGAAAGAAGAAGAAGAAGAAGAAGAAGAAGAAGAAGAAAAGAAGAAGAAGAAGAAAGAAGAAGAAGAAGAAGAAGAAGAAGAAAAGAAGAAGAAGAAGAAGAAGAAGAAGAAAGAAGAAGAAGAAGAAGAAGAAAGAAGAAGAAGGGAAAAAGAAGAAGAAGAAGAAGAAGAAGAAGAAGAAGAAGAAAAGAAGAAGAGAAGAAGAGAAAAGAAGAAGAAGAAGAAGAAGAAGAAGAAGAAGAAGAAGAAGAAGAAGAAGAAGAAGAAGAAGAAGAAGAAGAAGAAGAAGAAGAAGGAGTATTAATAATCATCCTCATTTGGCATTCAAATTCATTGTGTTGAAACACTTCTCTATTTAATACCTTTATTTATTTATGTTTGATCCATCTTGACTTAAATGCTTATTTTCTATACCTTCATCAATTTTATTATTTAGAAAGAAATAATAATATTATCAAAATACTATCTCAGTTTGTGAATTTTTTTACTCTTCTCTACGTGATAAGGGAGGTAATCGAAAGAATTCAACCCTCCTCATCAAAATACAATTTGTTATTAAGTAAAAGATTTGTTTTCGAAATTCCTCACCGATTTTTAAATGAATTTTGCAAATTATGATGTGAGGTGATAATTTTAGTTCCGAATTTTTGCCATTCTTTCTTCATTTGTTTTTGTTTTTCTGTGCGTGTCTGTTTGTGTGAATTACTTTTTGTTTTATTTTGTAAATATTGGCCGCTTTTTGATATTTTTTTTTTTTTTAAACTTGAAATTATATGGTTAAGATATCAATGTCTCATATTGAAAACTGAGATTTAATTACCTAATGTCTAAATGTGTTCATAATTCAAGTGTAACAATTATGATCACCATCGATGACTTCAAATCTCTGTTTTATAAGGCACTTTAGATACATAGATCTATGTCCAAATCCATTCTGCCGTATTCTGGAAAAAAAAAACAACACATATTTAAAAATTTGGCCAGAAAACTCGTCCTTCAAATATCGATCGATTTAAATGACTCTCATCTCGGCAAAAACTCTCAAACCTTGAACTTTGTTGCGAAGTGCTAGAAAAATAAGATTCTTATTTATTCCCTTTATATATATATATATATATATATATATATATATAATATATATATACACGTGTGTGTATGTGTGTGTATGTGTGTGTGTGTATGTGTGCGTACGTGTGCATGAATACGAAATTAGACCCAAAATGCTTTTGTCATTGATAAACTAAATATTTTCTATATGGGGATTAAGTGGTATTCCCGTGTATTCGTTCTGTATCAGATTGGGTGTTACAGATACACAAACACACACACATAGAGAGACTCGAGGTTTTGAAAGTCAGGTATGTAAGCTGGTTTTAGGAAGCAATGATAGCATTGACTGATAAGCAACTTGCCCAATACCGTATAACTGGGAAATTCTCTTTAAAACGGATGTTTTGAGTTAATAAAAAAATAAAATAATTAATTGAAATTCCCTTTATTCAAAACCAAGGGGAAATTTGTCTTTAGAGTCTATTCCAGGGGAAGACTGCAATAACTCAGGCGTCAGCCGCAGACAGCGCAGCAAAGTGAGCTAGAGCGAGGTGACTTGCTCAAGGCCACACAGTACAGCGGCGGGTGATTGAACTCGGTTCCTTTCGGATACGAAGCAAAGACCGTACCACTGAGCTACGTTTGATCCCTAGTCGATTTTGCTTTGATGATTTCGTCTTGTATTTTTCTCTCTGCTGTGTCTGGCCACTGTTTCTTACACACTTTTTCAGATCTTCGATCCGAAGGTCTGAGGTTCGATCCTTAATCGAGCCAGGCAAATATTATTTTTTGGATTGTTTTTCTTTTAATATTTTCTTTCTGCCTTGTCTGGCCACTGTTTCTTACAAAATCTTTTTCAGATTTTCGGTCGGAAGGTCTGAGGTTCGGTCCCCAGTCAAGCCAAGCTGATTATTGTTTTTATATAAGATAAAAGCATTATACATAATATAATATGACATATTTTTGCATGTAAATAAATATATTAAATTATATGCACTTTTATATACTATTTTGTTTTTTTAACCCATGTAAAAATGATATTTTATAACGCTTATTTATCTATTCTTATAATTCACGTTTGTAAACCCACTATCTTCATGGATTACTCGAATTTGTTTATTTTTTAATTAATTTATTTATATCTCCCCCCCCCCTCTCTCTCTCTCTCTCTCTCTATCTATCTATTTATCTATCTATCTATCTATCCAACTATCCATCCTACCTATCTATCTATCCATCTATCTATCTATCTAACATATGTTTATTTATTTGTTTATTTATCTATTTCTATATTCATTTATAAATCCATTTATTTTTTTAAAAGTTTTTCTTATTATCTATTTATTTATTTGTCTATCTATATCGATCAATCAATCTATCTCTCTGTCTGTCTGTCTCTCTATCTATCTATCTATCTATCTATCTATCTATCTATCTATCTATCTATCTATCTATCTATCTATCTATCTATCTATCTATCTATCTATCTATCTATCTATCTATCTATCTATCTATCTTTCTATCTATCTATCTATCTATCTATCTATCTATATATCTATCTATCTATATATATATCTATCTATATATATATAATTTTTTTAAAATTTGTTATTTAATTTATTCATTTATTTCATTACTTAATCATCTATCTATCCCAATTTATTTATTCAATAATACACTATTCAGTCTTAACAGACCATAGGGCGTTTTGTCATCGTACAACAATACAAAACAGTGATCAGTTGAATTATTCTGGTGCCACCTACCAACCAACCACCCAGCCCTCTAAAATTATCATTACTTTATTATGTCCTGAATATCCTGTACTGTCTTACTCTGTAAAAAAAACCCATATTTGAAAATTTGGCCAGAAAACTCGTCCTTCAAATATCGATCGATTTAAATGACCCTCATCTTGGCAAAAAAAAAACTCTCAAACCTGGAACTTCGCGGAGTCCCAGGTTTGAGAGTTTTTGCCAAGATGAGGGTCATTTAAATCGATCGGTATTTGAAGGACGAGTTTTTCTGGCCAAATTTTCAAATATGTGTTTTTCCAGAGTACGACAGTGTATATGTGTAACGGAATCTACGTTCGTTACTACCACCAAGATACATAACTAAACTATCGTAGTAAAACTGGCAAAACTAATTTTTAAATATTTTGGCAAGAAAACTTTGACTTCAATTATCGATCGACTTAAGATGACATTCATTCAACCTGTCCAATATGTCTCAAACCTGAGACTTCATTTAACATTCTTTGTTTCCTCATTTTCAAGACTTTTGTCAAGACAGTGGGTGATTTGAATCGATAAAAATATGAAGTAAAAAGTTTCTCTTGCCAAAATGTTAAATAAGCATTTTTGTCAAATAAATGTTGGCCAGAATAATACGTACATTGGTATACATACAAAACGACTGGATTTAATCCCTGCTTTCCGTCCACATACACCCTGGTACCTACAATCTATTCTCTGACGACACCCCAATCATAAATAGCCATTTAACGGTGATAGTCATAACCCCATAAATTGACAAATAGCATTGTACCTTAACACTTGGACAAATCCGATAAAACACGATTTATATAGCTCTTTATATTACTAAATCAAAGTCTCTGACTGAATAAAAAATGAAATTTCATCTTTATTTCACTTCCTTGTTTCAATTTTTAACAACATATCACTGAATATTTTAGTTCTTTTTGAGCATTTCTATCTATAATCGCATAATACAATAAAATAAATAAGTTGTGGTAAGGGCTGAATACCAGCTAAGTGTAGCATAAACCCTTTGACCAAAGGAGCCCCTTTCTTGTCAGTACTTCATACCTGCTTTCACATAGAATACACATATAGTTGTATAAAGCTGGGATCAAGCCCTCGAGAAGAGTTGATAAGATCACTGTATTTACCTATTGTTGTATCGAGGACTGACCTACCAGAATTCCAGATTGGCATTTTTCATGCCAACTATTTAAATTATGTGTTATCGTATTTTGAAGAAAAAAATAAATTAAAATAGTACTTTTCATCATTTACAAAAGAATTCGCATTAGTGGCATTCTTAGCATTTCACTTAAAACACACACGCAAGTTCAACAGTTAGCTCAACTATGAATACAAAATGTAAATTCTGAATACGATATATTATGTCAAAAACCATCCCAAAACCTACATTGAGAAAAAGGCAACCCCCCCCCCCCCCCACCCTCCAAAAAAAAAACAAAAAAAAAACAAAAAAAAAACAAAAAAAAAAAAAAAACAAACAAACAACAACATATTAACAAATAAAACAAACAAACAAACAAACAAAAAAAAAAAAGAAATGAAAAAGAAAAACAAAACAAACAAATCATAAAAAAAAACCCAGAACAAATATAAAACCAAAATAGAACCAAACAAAAATAAATTCAATGAAAACCGTTAAGCCTGAATCATACAAATAAGATGGAGAATGCTCGGACAAAACTTTAAATGGAGTGAAAGGTAAAGTGAGTAAATGTGACTCATACATAAGAGGGAACAACACAAATCAAACCAACGTTTCGACCCTTGGCCTTCGGCAGGAGACAAACAACAAAACACAAATATGTAAGGTTTCAAAATGTCACATTTTGTCAAAATGTGGTAATAATGTAAATGTATGGAGAGGGTGTTGGATGTAGATAAGGAAGGTTTAAAGATGTAATGTGAATCTTGAGATAAACAAAATTATTGTTTAAACAAAATAATTTAAACTTTAAACAGGACACAAAGAACCAGGAAATAAGGGTGAGAAAACATTTTTTTTTATCTTGTTGTCAATAGACAGAGCCTAATCAACGTGCACAAATAGGCCCATGGTAACTTGGGTTATAGGATCTGCATATAAGCGCACGTTTATAGGATCTGCATATAAGCGCACGTCGAGCATAATGCAAAGGGCGGCTAAGCCAATGTTATGAAATGGTATCCAAAAGAATAATAAATGAATAAATTAATTACCTTAAACCCAAGAGGAAATTTGTCTTTGGGGTCTATTCCAAGGAAATACTGGAATAACCCAGGCGTCAGCCGCAGTGCAGCGCCACAAAATGAGCTAGGGGCGAGGTGACTTGCTCAAGGCCACACAACGAGGCGGATAGTCGAACTCCGTACCTTTTGTGTATGAAGCAAAGACCGTACCGCTGAGCCACGTTGTCCCAGTAATGAAAAGAGAAAAGAAAAGAAACAACTAACGTCAGTTGTATTCATAGTTGTGCGGTCTTATGATATGATACTCGCCTTCGGATCAGATGTTCAACAAAGTTCGAGTCCTGTTTTGAGCAGCGCATAGTTGAGTCCTTGGAAAAGGCGTTTTATTGACATTTTCTCACCTTACTCAGGTATAAAATGAGTACCTGTCCGTTGTCTCTGTCAGGAAAAAAATATAATATCGCCTAACAGGCGTCAAGTCTTGACCTACAAGTTAAATGTTGTTGTTGACTAGGGACTCCCTGTAACGCGTTTTGAGCACATTTAGTGAATATTGCTCTATATAAATGCTCAAGTTTAAAGCTCATGTATTGTACTACAGAGCTGACCAAGTGGAACCATCCGACTATTATTCGGTGCAAGGGACATAAGTCAAGTAATATAATTTTATTTACTAAATATACAGCTATTTCAACGATATTAAAAACAACGGTTTCAATTCAATTCTCAAAAACACTGAGGATCAGGATAATGAAATAACAGTTTATTTTTACATATGCTCAAATTAGGTGTAGCCATCTAACCAATGACGTTTATATGTGGTTAAATAGTAGAAATAATATTAAATATAATGTTAAATAATGTAAAGGTATGCGCTCACGCATTCTATTGTCTATTCAATGTGATTTGTTTTTTTGGCATTCTTTGAAAAAACTGATCTGGCAACCTCAGTGACGTAGACGCCCGTAGCCGTCGTGTTCTATCGCCTATTGACCCGTCCTGACTGGTCAGCCAAAGTAAGACAGGAACAATGGCGCGTCCTTCAGACCCACCCCCTTTCCAATACGATTTCCCCTTTCTCCCCTTATAGTCTGTCCACTGTTTGGATTGGAATCTCGTCACACTGAGAAGGGAATGAATGGCCGTTTGGTGACAAAAAGCTGTTGTTTTTCAATGCGACTATATGAAGAAGGAGGAGGAGGAGGAGGAGGAGGAGGAGGAGGAGGAGGAGGAAGAGGAGGAGGAGGAGGAGGAGGAGATGAAGTAGGAGAAGAAGAAGAAGAAGAAGAAGAAGAAGAAGAAGAAGAAGAAGAAGAAGAAGAAGAAGAAGAAGAAGAAGAAGAAGAAGAAGAAGACGAAGAAGAAGAAGAAGAAGAACCCTGTTATCGGCCAACTATATGATCGCATTTGGTGCTGGGTTATAGCCTCGCTCGGCCCATCGTTGAGTCCTTGGATAAGGCTCTTTTCTTTACTCTCTAACCGTATAAAATGAGCAACTGGCCGATAACAGGGTGCTTCTTCTTCATCTTCTTCCAATACGATTTCCCCTTTCTCCCCTTATAGTCTGTCCACTGTTTGGATTGGAATCTCGTCACACTGAGAAGGGAATGAATGGCCGTTTGGTGACAAAAAGCTGTTGGTTTTTTTTTGGGTCCGACAATACGATCGCTTTTGGATTGGAAGGTGCTTGGTTCGAGCCTCGCTCGGCGCATCGTTGAGTCCTTGGAAAACGCTCTTTTCTTTACTCACATTCTCTAACCGTATAAAATGAGCAACTGGCCGATAACAGGATTCTTCTTCTTCTTCTTTTTCTTCTTCTTCTTCTTCTTCTTCTTCTTCTTCTTCTTCTTCTTCTTCTTCTTCTTCTTCTTCTTCTTCTTCTTCTTCTTCTTCTTCTTCTTCTTCTTCTTCATTCTTGCATGAAGGAAGAAGAAGAAAGAAGAAGAAGAAAGAAGAAAGAAGAAGAAGAAGAAGAAGAGAAGAAAAAGAAGAAGAAGAAGAAGAAAAGAAGAGAAGAAGAAGAGAAGAAGAAGAAGAAGAAGAAGAAGAAGAAGAAGAAGAAAGAAGAAGAAGAAGAAGAAGAAGAAGAAGAAGAAGAAGAAGAAGAAGAAGAAGAAGAAGAAGAAGAAGAAGAAGAAGAAGAAAAGAAGAAGAAAAGAAGAAGAGAAGAGAAGAAGAAGAAGAAGAAGAAGAAGAAAGAAGAAGAAGAAGAAGAAGAAGAAGAAGAAGAAGAAGAAGAGAAAGAAGAAGAAGAAGAAGAAGAAGAAGAAGAAGAAGAAGAAGAAGAAAGAAGAAGAAGAAGAGAAGGAAGAAGAAGAAGAAGAA
>NC_088364.1:19208837-19216337 GCF_034508935.2 Berghia stephanieae
ACCACATAGCCGCACAATAGACAGATATTGTGTTAGCGGATGGATTGGTCTGAATTGACGTATACTTATTTCAAGGTCTGGCAACCCAAACTGTTATGGCCTCATTGTTGTAATTATGGAAAGACTGTAAATAGGCTTCAACAGTCGTGACGTCACTTCCCTCGTACTGAAGCATGGTAACTTAGTTACTGGCTCTAAACTATCGGAACAATGGCGGACGCCCTTATGAAATACTTCTCCGACGAGGATAAAAGTGTATCCAGAGGGGGAAAAAAAAACATAAATATGATCATGTTTTGACTTTTATACATTCTGATCACATGACATATGAAAAGTTCTAGCCAGTATGAAGAATAAAAAGTACCGATTTTCTTTGTTTAGAACCTAACCACGATGCTCGCCGTTGCTGGGCGACGTGACATCAGACTATTGACTCCAATTGACGTGTACTTATTTCAAGATCTGGCAACCCAAACTGTTATGGGCACATCGTTGTCATTATGGAAATACTTTCAATTACAACAATGGTAAATCAGATACATATTATAGGGAAGCAGGAGTCGTGACGTCACATATTCTTCCCTTCCGGTTCCAAACAATTCCCCCGAAGGACTAACCATGAATAGGTTTCATGTTGAATCTTAAGGTGACATAACTGTTTTAGTAGCGTAAAGTAATGTAAATGTCGCTGCTCGAAGCTTGAAGAAATAAATAACAATGTGAAATTGAATGTAAGCTTCAATTTAATATACGAAAACAGATAAAATGGACGTTTCGGGTTTCCCCTTTATCAACAAAACAGGATGATTGAAACACTACGGACGAGTTAGTCACATTATCTCATTCGTCTGTGGTGTTTCATTCATCCTGTTTTATTGATGAAGGGGAAACCCGAAGGGTCCATTTTAACTGCTTTCGTATATTGAATTGAAGCTTACATTCAATTTCACATTGTTACTTATTTATTTTAATAGCAGGATGTATTGGCAGATTCTTATGATTACAGGGCGTACAAGAGCGAGGATGGATGATCTTTATTGACGACCAGCATATATTATTTAGGCTTTATAATAAGAGGGGGCGATGTGGCCGAGTGGTTAAGGCATTGTGCTGTGATCCGAAATGTCCCGGGTTCGAGCCCCGCTTCAGGCACTTTCGTTTTTTTTTTCATTGGGCTAGATTATTACCCCCCCCCCCACCCAATTTGCTCACTTGGACAACATGGGTGATTCCTGTTGACATCAGACATCATGTTTCATAGACTATCTATATTCCTTCATGGAATGCCTAGGCGACGGTATCTTCTGATGCCGTGGTGGAAGGGCGTATTTTAAAAAAAAACCATGTTATCACTCTGAAATAAGAGATTCAGTTCGTAGCAATCGTGAACATCTAGCCTGACGCTAGAACCCTCTAGGACTGGCAGTTTGACGTCATTTTTTTAGGTTTGTGGAACGTCTAGTGAGTTGTCGTTAGTAGAGCTCAACGATACGAGTTATTTCATTGGTTGAACTATTGAATACAACTCATGATTTGTTTTCTTTTGTGGCAAAAGACTGGCATTTTCACGTCATTTTTTGGTCAGTGTCAGGCTATAACTTTACGAAGGCCACGATCAGTTGCTCAAGATATGTATCCAAACTTCCGGCGAACTGATTTAATACTTTAAAGGAGATTTGAACCTGTATTTTGACATCACACTATTGTTCCCTATTGTGCATAGATTATCAGATCTACAAAATATGTAAATATACTCGCAACTTCTGCCCGCCAGATAAGTCGCATAACACAAAACACTACAATGCATGTCGTATAATATTTAGTGTTTATAGTCTGTTAAAGGGATTTAAGTTGGGACCTAATCACTCAAATGGCTGTTTAAAACAAGAAATATAACCCCCCCCCCTCCAAAAAAAAAAAAAACCCAGCCAAATGACGTCAGCTTCATTCATTGTATAGACACCCAGATAGACATTGTAGGATGAAATAATGTATTATGTTATATTTAGTTTGATAAAGATACCACCTATCGTCTCTCTCTCTCTCTCTCTCTCTCTCTCACACACACACACACACTCTCCCTCTCATACACACACACACTCTCTCTATCTCTATCTAGCTATCCCCCTCCTCTCTCTCTCTCTCTATCTCTCTCTCTCTCTCTCTCTCTCTCACACACACACACTATTTCTATCTAGCTATCTCTCCCCCCCCCCCACCCTCTCTCTCTCTCTCTCTCTCTCTCTCTCTCTCTCTCTCTCTCTCTCTCTCTCTCTCTATCTCACTCTGTGTTTCTCTCTCCCCGCTTACATATGCATATATTATGCATATGCATGTGTGTGCGGGTATGAGTGTACTAGTGTATTAATAATAATAATAATAATAATAATACTTTATTGCATCCCAAAAAGGAAATTTTTTGTACAGACGTGTTATAATTTACACATAAGATAAAAATACAATGGAAATAGGATGTATATATATAAAAAAAGGAGCAGCTCTATAACCAGAGCTGCGCTTTATAATATGAATAATTTCAACACTGTAAAATAGTTAAAACTGTCACTATAAATTGAAAATTGAAAAGATTGCAAAACAAATAAATTAATAAATTAATATTTATATTTTTAAAAAGTAAAAATGAGAAATAATTATATAAAATGATTATTGCTTGTTGTTATAAAGCCTAATACTGGACGGCAGAAAAGATTTTCGGTGTCTCTCTGTTTTCGTTGAAATAGAGAAAGGGCGACCACTTCTTTCTGACATAATAATTGATGGTCTTAGTGGATGATAATGGTCATTTAATATTTTAGTTATTTTATTTATACAAAATTTCTCGTATAAAAGATCTACATCGTCAACATTATTTATATAGCGTTTAATGGATTTTTTAATATTTGAATTTATTTTGTTCCTTTCCACTGCTAAGCAATTGCCTCCCCAAGCTGTTATACAAAATGACAAAACACTTTCGATTACTGCTCTATAAAATAATGTGCAGAGGGTTTTATCTATTCTAAACTGAGAGAGTTTTGATAAAAAATATGTACGTCTGCACATCTTATGCCTAATTATTTTCAAGTGTTCATCCCACTTGAGCCTGTCATCAATCGTTACACCAAGGTATTTGTAGTGAGGAACTCGCTGGACGAATTGGTCCTTTAATTTTAACGGTTCTATCGGTTCCTTCACTCTCCTAAAGTCAATCACTAGCTCCTTTGTCTTGCTTATGTTAAGCTCTAGGTGGTGGGCATCACACCAAGACACAAATCTATCAATTTCTTGCCTATAAGCCACTTCGTTGCCATTTGTTATGAGGCCTTGAAGAGCGGTGTCATCTGCAAACTTTATTAAAGGTACACTCAGGTTTTGACTTCTACAGTCATTCGTGTATATTGTGAATAATACAGGGGACAATACACAACCTTGAGGAGCGCCAGTATTTGTAGTTATACAGGAAGATTTGTTTTGCCCTAATTGAACATATTGTGCTCTCTCCGTAAGAAATTCGAGCACCCAAGCAATTATATACTTGTTTAAATTCAGACTAGTATATATTCCTGTATATGTGTGTCCGTCTGTCTGTATTTGTATCAGCACGAACGCGGTTATCGTACGTATTTATCAGAAGAACAACAAAGAAAGAATGCCAATTGAAAGCGCCACGAATATGTCACTAGAATATGAACGTGTTATATTGTATTAACCATTTAACTGCCGCACCCTGAAAAAGACATGTATTAAAAAATTTAGCCAGAAAACTCGTCCTTCAAATATCGATCGATTTAAATGACTCTCATCTTTGCAACAAAAAAAAATCCCAAACCTGGGACTTTATTAAATTACCTCGCGAGGTCCAAGATATGATAGTTTTTTGCCAATGCGAGGGTCATAATTTAAGTCGATCGATATTCGAAGGGCGAGTTTTCTGTCCAAATTTTTAAATACGTGTTTTTCTAGAGTACGACAATTAACTAGTTAATTATTTGCAGTGAAACAGTTTTGATACCTTTTATATTCTCCCTTGCCGCAGCCAAGATCACTCTGACATTCAAAACGTTATTATCGCGTGTGTTATCTCCCCTTGTCACAAACAAGTTTTGTTTGTTGTGATGTGTGGGGTAATCAATCCTTATTGTTTTAATTCGATGTGGCTTCCATTAATAAATCCCTGCGTGTTAAGCAGACACTAATAACTACAGTAAAATCTTACTAAACCGCGTCTGCCAGGTAACAGATTGAGATCAAGAACCTTCCTAGAGTGATGCTTCTCAGTGGCAGCTTTTCACAGGGCCCACATGTCGGCAAAGACCCCGGAAACCACAGCGCATCTGGTCGAACGTTGTGTTATGGCGAGGCTATCCGGGCAGGTTCACGACTGTACACAAATGGAGTAACGAGTTCGCTTCTTTGCAGGTCTGATAACCCAAATTGTTATGGGCTGGTTGTTGTAATAGAAATACTCTCAAACCAACGCAACATTGTCCTTTACAACAATATTACAAGTCCATTATTGATTTCGGTGATCATATCTACTAATGTGTGCACCAACGTGTACAATTAATGCAGTTCTGACATTCAAACCCACTTCTGGGCTTAGTTTAACATTGTTGTTTTAATTGACTAAATTTTGAGTCATTTTTTGAGATTTCAGTTACACAATGAGCCTATAAAGAATTGGGTTATCAGACCTGAAAATAAGTGCACGTCGGTGCACATAGATCCATTCGCTTTACAATCATGTTTACTAATTATTAAAAAAATTATAAGATCATCTTTAAACTATTCATCGTGCAAAACGTCACCTAAGACATGTGTACTACAACATCAACTAAATGTGCTCAAAGCGCCTTGCAAAATGTCTCAAACCTACATCAATAATAAACACGTTGGATGAGACATGATGTTTTAATTTATTTTTCCCGTCAGAGATAACGCTCTTATAGGCCGGCCAGACACTCATTTTACACCTGAGTGCGGTGAGAGAATGCGAACAAAAGGCCGTTTCCAAAGGCTCAACTCTGCGACATTCATTACGAGACTTAAAACAGTTGTCCACCGATCCGAAGACGAGTTTCAGAATAGGATTCAACCGTCGTGACGTCACTTCCCTCGTAATGACGCATAGTAACTGGTTCTAAACTATCGGAACATTGGCGGACGCCATTATCTCCATCAACACCCTTATGAAATAGTTCTCCGACGGGCATATTAGTGTATCCAAAGGATAAAATCATTATAAATCTGATCATGGTTTGACTTTTATACATTCTTATCACATGACATGTGAAAAAGTTCTAGCCAGCATGAAGAATAAAAAGTACCGACTTTCTTTGTTTAGAACCAAGCTGCTGGTTGCTGGGCGGACGTGACATCAGACTATTGAATCCTATTCAAGGTCATATCATAATTATTATTATCTCTGATCTACTAAAGCTAACAAAATATTTCCAGTTACGCCCCTTTAGATTCCAGTTAAGTAGAAGACGTCGGTATCAAACCAGTTAACGTCCGTACTCTGGAAAAACTCGTACTTTAAAAAATTTGGCCAGAAAACGCGGCCTTCAAAAATCGATCGATTTAAATGCCCCTCATCTTGGCAAAAACCTCTCAAACCCGGGACTAATAAAGACTTCGCGAGGTCCAATGTTTGATAGTTTTTGCCAAGATGAGGGCCATGTAAATCGATCGATATAATTTGAAGGTCGAGTTTTCTGGCCAAATTTTTAAAAACGAATTTTTCCGGAGTTAGGCAGTTAAATGGTTAATAGCGTACCTAGCTCTCCTACTTTGATTTATAGGCTGTACTGTGACTGGGTGAAATCAATATCGGCTTCTTATCGATCTGGGGTATTTATTGGGGAATAACTATAATTTAATCTTAACTCTACCTTAACTTTATCTAAAACTGTAACAGTTTTCATTTGAAACTTGATTGGGTAAACAAAGGGGAGATAATACGTATGGACAATCGTGGGGTGCTTTTTTGCTTTTGCTTTTCTTCCTCTTTTTCTTCTTTCATTATTTTTTGCTGTTCTTCTTCTACTTCATGTCCTTCATCCGCCTCCTCCTCCTCCTCCTCCTCCTCCTCCTCCTCCCCCTCTTCCTCCTCCTCCTCCACCACCATCTTCTTCTTCTTCTTCTTCTTCTTCTTCTTCTTCTTCTTCTTCTTCTTCTTCTTCTTCTTCTGATGATGATGATGATGATGATGATGATGATAATGATGATGAATGATGATGATGAGAGTAATGGTTATTATCCTTACAATATATATTTACCATTATCATCATCATCATCATCATCATCATCATCATCATCATCATCATCACCATCATCATCATCATCATCATTATCATCATCATCGTCATCTTCATTAAAATCACTATTTCTATCAACATCTAAAACAAAATGTCACAGTGATTACAACATACTTCGTCAAACGCAATTTAAAGGCAACCTCTCAATGAGCTAAAACAAATTTTAAAAAAGATAAATAAATGAAAAGAAAGAAAAAAAATTATAGCAGCAAATTATTCGCTTTGAGGAAAGTACACATTATAACGCTGGAATTTCCCAGTTGGTGTTTAATTCCTTTGATATTTTGTTGCTTTTTTTGGCGAATACTAATAAAAAAAATTGAGCTTTATATAGCGCAATATCCACGAAATGTGCTCAAACCGCTTTACAAGGGGTCCCTGGTAAACAGCAACATTTAACATGTAGGACGGGACATGACGCCTGTTAGGCGACATTACAATTTTTCCGACAAAGACAACGCTGTTAACGGCCAGGTACTCATTTTACACCTGAGTACGGTGAGAGAATGTGGGTAAAGAGCCTTTTCCAAGGACTCAGCTATGCGCCGAGCGCGAGGCTCTAACCCAGGACCTTCCGATCCGAAAGCGAGTGTCATACCCCTAGACCACATAGCCGCACAAATAAATGTACATTGGAAAAAAAAAATCTCTAGATTATATAATTTTAGAAACACAGTGATACTACGGAATTTCCCAAGGTTTAAAGGTCAAGGTAATACATATTGTATCTAGATCATTAATCTAGGCCTTGATAAGGTTATGTTGACGAGATGTTGTTATTTGGTCTACTTATTTTTTTTAAAAATACTATTGATACTATGCTGTTAAATAAAATATTCACAAAATCCGCCGGCCAGATTAAACATACCGACGCACAAAATTGTGTGCAACCTTTAACGTTTATAGGAATACATTCGAATGTTTACAAAATATTTCAAAACAAAAGCTCAAATTTGACACAACAACGAGATGATATACGAGGACAAATGTAATCTATATAATCTAAAACTATAGATAGTATGCAGATGACGTCACTCAGGCCTTTGTTATTGTTTTTGCCATCCGCGTTTGTGAGTTGTTCTCACTAAACTGTATTAACCAGACTATAAAAGTTCATGGTTACACAGAGTTTGTGTGTTGGTCCGTTATACTTCCGGATGGCAATGTTGTGAACTCCTTG
>NC_088364.1:19223837-19236337 GCF_034508935.2 Berghia stephanieae
CACTGTATGACTTATAAAATCGGTTCCATTTTACCTACCGAGAGAATAAATATAATATTGTGAAACGCATTTAGCATGGTAAATCAGTGGAAATTCTCTATATAAATGTACATTTTGATTTATATATATATAATATATATATATATATATATATATATATATATATATATATATATATATATATATACAAAACCCCCGCCACCCCCTTCCTCCTTCCTCCCACTCTTTAAAGAAAAATTCCTTATATTTATTTCCTTCCCTTGCTGTTCCACCTCATCCAACCTCGCTTTCATTTACCAGGTTCCTCTTTAAAAAAAAAAGACAATTCTTGCATCAAGAATGCAGAATTCAATATCCGAGGTTTTTGTGGCTAAGGATATAAAATCACTTACGTTTTAACTCACTCAACCCTAACACCGACGATATCCGGAGTTTACCCGGGGTTACTTTTACCCCACGCCTATTTATTACACTTTTATGAGACAAATTATAGGCGTAGTATCAAAGCTAATGGTTTTTTTTTGGGTTGTTTTTACATGTTTATGATAGTTGAACAGAACTATCTATGTAGGTACATGCTCATTTTTAATACATTTTTTCCCATTTTGAAAAGTAGCAAAAATCTCTAGGATTGAGTGAGTTAAAAATGTTCTTCTCCCTGTCAATGTTAAACTAATTATTCTTATTGCATTGTAATGACAGTTGTAAAAAAGCTGGCAATGTTTATCGAAGCCTAAAATTAAGGATTTGTTTTTCTCGCACTAAAATCTGCAGCTTGTAGTGGAAAGATAAATATTATTGAAAACGATGAAGCATGAGTCATTGTCTCCCATCTTTTATTCATTCATTCATTCATTCATTCATTTGTTCTTTCATTCATTTATTATTTTATTCATTAAATCATTCATTCATTCTTTCTGACTTTTATTCTTTCATTAATGAAATCATCATTCATTCATTCATTCTTCCATTCATTTATTCATTCATTCCATCATTTATTTTTTCTTTCATTAATCATTCATTCATTTATTCATTCATTCGTTCATTCTTTCATTCATTCATTAATTCTTTCGTATATTCATATATTCATGAATCAGGCATTCATTTTATCCTTCATTAATTAATTCATTCATTCATTCATTCACTCATTCATTCCCGTGATTTTGAGTTCAACTATCATATTATTTGAGACAAGGTGACGGTCAAAATCCCGCAAAGTCAGCACATTAAGAGACAGGGTTAACAGTCTCAAGAAATCTATTGGCCATCTTGTAATTACCAGAGACAGTTTGAAGTTGAAAACATTCAGAATATAGGTAGAATGAAATTGACGTCACTCATCTCTTTGTTTTTGCTTTTAGCCAGCCATTTTTATAAGAAGTTCTCACTAATTGCATTAATCGGACTATAAATAGAACTTAGTTACTTACTTACTTACTTAGTGGTATGATCTTTGCTTTGTACCCGAAAGGTACCGAGTTCGATCACCCGCCGCAGCACTGTACGGCCTTGGAAAAGTAATCTCGCCCTAGCTCAATTTGCGGCGCAGCACTGCGGCTGACGCTTGGGTTATTCCAGTTTTCCCTTAAGATAGACCCTGGAGACGCATTTTCCCTATGGGATGGATAAAGGGAATTTTATTTATTTATTATGTATTACATGACAGAAATTTGCAGTTTTCTCTGAATAATGAAAATGTGACTTAGCATTATGTTCAAGCATTCACTTATTGAATTATTCATTCATTCATTTTTCCATTTGCTCGTTAATTAATTAATTCACTCATATTCAATCACACTTCCTGCGGAGCCAATAGGCCCATGGAGTCGGAGTTTATCCCGGCTCCTATAGTGTGAAACGGACAATAACAATTGCTTGTTATCATTTATATAGGACGCTAGTCTATCGCAAAGTACTTTCCGTCAGATGTAACAGGCCAATCTACACAATCACTGCTGGGTGGACAGGGGGAAGGGGGGGGGGTAAAAAAATCTCGACTGCACCCGGGATCGATCACGATACCTTTGCGTGTGGAGCGAGTGCTCTATCAGCTGAGCTACCGGGACACATTCTTTCATTTGTTCATCCATTCATTCACTCACATATTCATTCATGCCTTATGCAATTCAATCATTAACTCTTTAATTCACTCACTCACTCATCACTCACTCACTCACTCACTCATTCACTCATTCAACCATTCACTAAACCAGTCAACCAGTAATTTGCTTTTACACATTCATTAATCGGTTTTTGTTAAGTGTAATCACTAAGTCATAACGGGTTTTTTTTCAGAGTCAATAAAACCAAGAAGACGGTCAGAGTTATATTCAAGTTCCGTATTTTAAACAGAGTTAAAAACTGCTTGCTACCCTTTTGATAGGACGCTTGATTTGAGAATCGCCCACTGTCCACGACCTCGAAAGAACCAACTTCTAAACAGAAGTAATCGTAAAACCAGTAGTAGTTGTGATAGCAGTAATAGTAACAGTAGTAGTAATAGTAGTAGTAGTATCGCCCGATCTCCCTCCTGTGCATCACATACAAGCTATTTGAGCGAATGGTTATGTCCCGCATGTCACCCAGTCTAGACGAACAACTGTCTCCAGACCAGGCTGGATTCCGACCAGGACGGTCAACATGTGGTCAACTTCTTAACCTTACACAATTCATAGAAGATGGGTTTGAGACAAAACAGGTCACTGGCACAGTCTTCGTCGACCTCACTGCAGCCTATGACACAGTGAATCACAAGATCCTACTCCTCAAAGTGGCTAAAATGATAAAGAATAAGAAAATTGTAAATATCATCCAGTCACTTCTCGAAAACAGGCGCTTCTTTGTTGAAATGGATGGCCGGAAGAGCAGGTGGCGCACCCAGAAGAATGGTCTTCCCCAAGGATCAGTGCTGGCTCCAACACTTTTCAACATATATAGAAATGATCAGCCTGAGTTCCCAAATATCCGCCGATTCATATATGCTGATGACCTATGCCTCGCAACACAGGATGCGTCCTTCCAACCAATCGAGAGCAGACTGACAAATGCCCTAGACACCCTCACAAAGTACTACACTAAAAACTCGCTGAACGCCAACCCAGGGAAAACACAAGTGTGTGCATTTCACCTCAACAACCACCAAGCCCACACAAAACTTAACATCAAGTGGAATGGCCAGACATTAGAGTACAACTACCACCCAGTGTACCTCGGAGTGACGCTTGATCGGACTCTGTCCTTCAGAGAACACGTGAGGAAGACCAAGGCAAAAGTGTCCACGCGTAATGCCCTCCTTGGAAAGCTGGCAAACATGAACTGGGGAACTGACCCTAAAACTCTAAGGACCACAGCATTGGCCCTCAGCTACTCAACTGCGGAGTACTGCTCAGCTGTATGGGCCCGATCGTGCCATGCCTCCAAGCTAGACCCCGAGCTCAACAACGCCTGCCGGATCGTAACGGGCCAGCTGAGAGCAACACCATTACCACTGGTCTACCGTGCAGCAGGAATAGCCCCACCACACATCCGGAGGGAAACTCATGCCCAAATACAAAAATACAAACAGGAAATGGACCAGAGACACCCCCTTCATAACCACAATTGTCCCAAAAGCAGGCTCAAATCAAGGAATAGCTTCCTCACAGTAGAGAGCCTTCACCCAGATCACTCAGCATTCTTCCGCCTGGACAAATGGGTAGAATGGGACAAGACAGCAAACGATGCCCTCCAGCCCCCAACAGAAAAGCTCCAAGCAGGCACAGACCTCAAGAGAAAAGACTGGGTGGCGTTGAACAGAGCTAGAGCAAAGGTGGGAAACACCGCCACCAACCTCTTTAAATGGAAAATCTCACCGGGCACTGAATGCCCATGCGGTCACCCCAGACAGACCATGGACCACATCCTGTCCGAATGCTCACTGGGACCTCACTGCACCAATGCTGACCTGAGGGAATGCAACCAGACTGCCCGGGACTGGCTGACTCACTGGCGCGACAAGATATGATGATGATGAGTAGTAGTAGTAGTAGTAGTAGTAGTAGTAGTAGTAGTAGTAGTAGTAGTAGTAGTAGTAATAGTAGTAGTAGTAGTAGTAGTAGTAGTAGTAGTAGTAGTAGTAGTAGTAGTAGTTGTACTAGTAGTAGTTGTAGAAGTAGTTGTTGTAGTATTAGTTTTAGTAGTCGTAGTAGTAGTAGTAGTGGTAGTAGTAGTAGTGTAGTAACAGTAGTAGTAGTAGTACTAGTAGCAGCAGCAGCAGTAGCAGTAGCAGAAGTAGTAGTAGTAGTAGTAGTAGTAGTAGTAGTAGTAGTAGTGGTAGTAGCAGCAGCAGCAGCAGTATATAGTAGTAGTAGTAATATTAGTAGTAGTAGTAGTAGTAGTAGTAGTAGTAGTAGTAGTAATAGTAGTAGTAGTAGTAGTAGTAGTAGTAGTAGTAGTAGTAGTAGTAGTAGTAGTAGTAGTAGTAGTAGTAGTAGTAGTAGTAGTAGTAGTAGTAGTAGTAGTAGTAGCTTTAGTAGTAGCAGCAGCAGCAGCAGCAGCAGCAGCAGTAGTAGTAGTAGTGGTAGTAGTAGTAGTAGTGGTAGTAGCAGCAGCAGCAGCAGCAGTATATAGTAGTAGTAGTAATAGTAGTAGTAGTAGTAGTAGTAGTAGTAGTAGTAGTAGTAGTAGTAGTAGTAGTAGTAGTAGTAGTAGTAGTAGTAGTAGTAGTAGTAGTAGTGGTAGTAGTAGTAGTAGTAGTAGTAGTAGTAGTAGTAGTAGTAGTAGTTGTAGTAGTAGCTTTAGTAGTAGCAGCAGCAGCAGCAGCAGCAGTAGTAGTAGTAGTAGTAGTAGTAGTAGTAGTAGTAGTAGTAGTAGTAGTAGTAGTATTGTATTATGAGGAAAGTAGCAGTAATTTGATACTAATGATAAGGACAACACGGATGGCTATAATAAACAAACCACAACAAGACCCAAATACCATCATTAAGGTTAATTTGTAACACGTTACAACACCCCGTAAGTTTGGCCTCTTATCACATTCGTGAGACGATAACTGGGTTGTCGTATTGAGCTAGTTGTCGAGTTGTTATTCAATATTCTGCCGGACTCGGAAAAAACACGTTTTTAAAATAACAATTTTGGCCAGGAAAAAAATTCGATCGTCCTTCAAATATCGATCGATTAAATGGAGCCCCAACTTGTCAAAAACTCTCAAACCTCGCACTCCCATGCAGTCCCATGTATGAAAGGTTTTGACAAGATGAGGGTCTTATTTATCGATCAATATTTGAAGGACAAGTTTTTGGCCACATTTATAAAAATGTGTTTCTTTAAAGAATATGGCACGATTGATCACTGGGCATGCGAACCATTCACGGCTAGCTTGCATAATTTCTTTTTAATCCTAATTAATTTCCATTCACGGTTTATCTGGTTATCAAGCTGTTCCAAAGACATATCTGTGACGACATAACTATTTCTCTTTTGTTTATCAACATCATCATCATCATCATTATCATCATCATCATCATCATCATCATCATCATCATCATCATCATCATCATCATCATCATCATCATCATCATCATCATCATCATCATCATCATCATCATAATCATCATCATTATCATCATCATCATCATCATTATCAGTGATTGTGACAGAAGATCGAATAGCATTACATCTGCTGTATTTCATGACAATCAAATACATGAAATAAATACCAAAGTCTACAATTTGTATTTCTAGGATTCAATATAATATTATGTTCCAATGTTCCATGTAACCCCCCTCGCTCTCTCTCTCTCTCTCTCTCTCTCTCTCTCTCTCTCTCTCTCTCTCTCTCTATCTCTCACTCTCTCTCTCTATCTCTCTCTCTCTCTCCCTCCCTCTCTCTCTATCTATCTCTCTATCTCCAACATACGACATAGAACATACCCTCTACTGTAAATAGCGCAAAATGCCTGCTACCGTCCATTTAATAAAGAGCTGAACAAGTGAAGCAAGAAAGAAAAATACAAGAAAAAAAACATCCCAAAACAAAACAATCAGTCGACCTCGACTGGGAATCGAACCTCAGACCTCCTGATTACCGGTCAGACGTTCTACCATAACATGTGTAATGGCACAATAACGTAGGAGCAATACATCCAACATTCAATATCACCCATCAAACTACTGACCCATCTCAACTTCGCTTGATTGACTTGCCACAAGACGAAACAAAATAACACCTTGTCGTCACCAAGACCATAAGGATAAATTCGATGATGTATTGTTAGACTCAGTCGACCGCCACCTGTAAGGGGACATTTAGATTATTTTATAGTTATCTATTATCTCAGTATGATTTATAACCAGTGTTATGAAACACTTTATATTACGGGTTATAAAACACGACAATAACAAATAACCTTTTTCCTAGAATTCTATGGACGTCCTCTTGACTCATAATGTATTTTTGTTATGATTTAGGCAGATTTATAGATAGAATGAAGTTGACGTCTCTGGTACTGCTTTTTGGCATCCGCGTTTCTGTGTAATTCTCACTGAACTAATACGCCAGACGTTCAAGTTTACACCGTAGCCATCCTTAACTTATCGCCTGACAATGACCAAAAAATTACGTCAAAAGACAAGTCTTCGCCCGCAAAAGAAAACAAATCGTGAGTTATATTCACTAGTTCATCAAATGGAATCACCTGTTTCCTTGAGCACCACTAACAACTCACTTGACGCTGCACAAACCTTAAACATTACGTAAAACTGTAAGTCCTTGGAGGCTTCTAGCGCAGCCATCGTTAACATATTTAGCCTGACATAGAACTCGTCGGTAAGCTTCAATTTAATAAACGAAAACAGATAATATGGACGTTTCGGGTTTCCCCTTTATCAACAAAACAGGATGAATGAAACACAACAGACGAATGAGATAATATGTGATAATGGCGTTGTTAAGCTGATTAAACAAAATCATTGATGGGTCATGAAATAGTATGCTCCTTTGTAAGGAAGCACGAATTAAAATAGAGCAATAGATTAATTAAGTCAAAAAAGGGAGGGAGGAACTGTCTGGTGCAGTATAGAAAGTGAAATAAAATCAAGTGTAGACTATTGTTAATCTTTTTACATTACTAAAAAGAGAAAATGCCTTTTGTAAGAATTCGAAAATACAGGTAGATATCAAAGTGTCGAATTAAAAAGCAGGATTTGGTACGAAATAAAAAAAAACATATCTGAAAATGTGTTTATGAAACAGTGCAAGGCATTAGCAGAAAGAAAAATACAAGAAAAAAATTCCCTTTATTCATCCTCAAGGGGAAATTTGTCTTTAGGGTCTATTCCAAGGGAAGAATGGAATAACCCAGGCGTCAGCCATAGTGCAACGTCGCAAAGTGAGCTAGGTTGAGGTGACTTGCTCAAGGCCACACAACGTGGCGGGTGGTCGAAGTCGGTACCTTTTGGGTAAAAAGCAAAGACCGTACCGCTGATCCACGCTGTCCCCCAGTTCGATCCACAGTCAAGGCAGGTTCATCTTTTAAATGTTTTTTAAAAATGAGATTTATATAGCGCAATATCCACTAAATGTGCTCAAAGCGCTTTACAAGGGGTCCCTGGTCAACAGAAACATTTAACATGTAGGACGGGACATGACGCCTGTTAGGCGAAATTACAATTTTTTGGACAAAGACAACGCTGTTAACGGCCAGGTACTCATTTTACACCTGAGTACGGTGAGAGAATGTGAGTAAAGAGCCTTTTCCAAGGACTTAAATATGCGCCGAGCGCGAGGCTCGAACCTAGGACCATTCGATTCGAAGGCGAGTGTCATACCACTAGACCACATAGCCGCACCGTTTTTTTTTTTTTTTCTTTCTATTTTATTATCGTCTTGCTTTGTCTGGCACTGTTTCATCCACACTTTTACAGATGGCTGGCAGTGAAAAAAAATCTGATTCATGTAATAGGATTCAATAGTCTGATGTCACGTACGCCGAGCAACCAGCAGCTTGGTTCTAAACAAAGAAAATCGGTATTGTTTATTTTAGAACTTTTTCACATGACATGTGATCAGAATATAAAAAGTCAAAACATATCAGATTTATAATGCTTTACTCCTCTGGATACACTTTTTTGGCTCGTCGGAGAATTATTTCATAAGGGCATCCGCCATTGTTCCGATAGTTTTGAACCAGTTACTAAGTTACTATGTGGCATTACGAGGGAAGTGACGTCACGACTGTTGAAGCCTATTCAGAGCCAATAAGATCCAAGAAGGTGGTCGGAGTTAAAATATTATCATAACTTAGATCAAGAAAGCGGCAAGTAGAACAAACTCATTTTGAATAACATATGGCCATTTAATTAATTTTTTTTTTACACAGAAAAAGAAAAAGATACAAGTCAAATTTTCCATATTCTCTATTAATAACGAATTTATGAACATTTTTAAAAAATGAAAGAAAAAAAAAATGATGAGATTAAGTGTGTGTAAGGATAGAAAAACAAAACAACAAAATAGGACAGAGAATAAAACACAACAAGGGAAAATCAAAGAATTTAAAAAATGATATAGATCAACGCTTGGATCGTGATGATGCAGGTGCAATCAATACCCACCCCCACCCCCACCCTCCACCCCTCATTCTTCTTCCTTACACGCAGCAATCGGATTTTCCACACGGGCACCCCAAAAATTACAATATCTTCACCCCCCTCCCCCCCTGTGTTCTATCTATCTATCCTCTCCATCACATTCCACGTGTGTGTGTGTGTGTGTGTGTGTTTGTGTGTTTGTGTGTGTGTGAAGAAGAAGAAGAAGAAGAAGAAGAAGAAGAAGAAGAAGAAGAAGAAGAAGAAGAAGAAGAAGAAGAAAGAAGATAATGATGATGGTGATGATGATGATGATGATGAAGATGATGATGATGATGATGATGATGATGATGATGATGATGATGATGATGATGATGATGATGATAAGGAGGGGTAGAAGGAGCAGAAAGATAGCTCAGTTGGTAGAGCATTTATTTTGCAAGCTAGGAGACCAAGATCGATCCCGTGTCCAATAGAGATTCTAATCCTCCCCCCCCCCACGCCCCCGCCCGCCCACCATCCCCCTCCCCCACCCCGCCCCCGCCCGCCCCATCCCCCCCCCCCCCCCCCCCCCCATCCCCCCCCCCCCCCCCCCCCCCCCCCCCCCCTGTCCACCCAGCAGCAATTACGTAGATGGGTCTGTTAGATTTGACAGAAAGTATTTTGCGTTAGACCAACGTCCTACCCAAAGGGCATCATGTATCTAACTGCTAATTTTTTGTTTCACGCTATTGAAACTGGGATAAACTTAACGGCTATATTATGAGGTATCAAATAATAACCACGAAATAAAAGTGCTCGACTTTAGTGGTATTAAAGGAGCGGTAAAGATAATATATAGATCAAATATTTGTATTACTATTGACATATACAGATCTGTTTCATGCCTTTTACTTTGGGCAATATACAGGGAGTAAATTTGTTATTGTTGTCACTATTAATTATAATAATTGTTTTGTACGTCCTGTAATGTTTTGGTGTTGAGATTATCATGGTGGCTTGTAATTGCAAAGAATGTTTATATATATATATATATATATATATATATATATATATATATATATATATAATATATATATATATGATAAATAGTATATATATATATATATATATAATATATATATATATACATATATATATATATATATATATAAATATATATATATAGAGAGAGAGAGAAGGAGGGAGGGAGGGAGGGAGGGGAGGGGTATTTGAAGCATACAAACATCACGGTGCTCTAATTTTACGATGACTTGTATCTTTTATGGGCAAAGGGAGACAACCGTATATATTAATCGTAACTTTTCATTTTAACTTCTTGATCAAGTAAAGATTAAAACGGATAATAGAAGAATGTCTAAAATCTGTAGTCCAAAACATAAATAGGGGTGATTTAAACTTTATAACTGTGACAGTAACATGCACGATAGTCAAAAGTTACTCAATATTTGGCGTCGATTAACCCTTTCCTTGCCATTTTCAGAATTTTCACCAAAATTCCACACCCAACCAACACAAAAATGTTTTTTTTTCTTACTCGAACAGAAAAGCAACAAGAACATTCTATGCATAATTTTGATCACCAAAATGAACTCTACAACACAGTGTCACGTTTTTATACCTATTTTTCTTTAAAGTTTGTGATTTACAAAAGAAATCTGAATGATAAAAGGATTGGATCCTTACGAATGTGACGATTTTCCTATGGTTGGTAAGAAGAGGGTTAACTTATTAGCAGGTCTGATAATCGAAAGCAATTAAGGCCTTGATTTAACATTGTTGTGATGGACAGTACTTTGCGTTGTTTGAGAGTATTCCCATTCCATCAAAGAGCCCATAATAATTTTGGTAATCAGACCTGTCAGACAAATGAGATAAATGGGAGTGGAAGGAAGTGAAACATTACAACAATAGCAACAGCAAACATAATAATAATAATAATAATAATAATAATAATAATAATAATAATAATAATAATAATAATAATGATAATAATAATAATGAATAATAATAATATAATAATAATGATAATAATAATAATGATAATAATGATATAGATGATATGATAATAAATCAACAAAGGTTATAATAATAATAATAATAAATAATAATAATAATAATAATAATAATAATAATAATAATAATATAATAATAATAATAATAATAATAATAATAATAATAATAATAATAATAATAATAATAATAATAATGAATAATAATAAATAATAATAATAATAATAATAATAATAATAGATATAATAATAATAATAATAATAATATATATAATAATAATAATAATAATAATAATAAAATAATAATAACAACAACCACAACATCGTCCACAATGTAAGGAATTCCTGTGTGAAATATCTGCCCCTGCCAAAAAACTTTATTGCCATATCTCTTGAGCCGCTCTCCCATCCAGCCATTTTATTCTCATGCCGATAAAACTTGTAACTTTATCTACATTTCACATTCTTTACTAATTTTCGCATTATCTCAGCCGTTGGCAATCGGGCATGCCACCCTGGATGTCGGGGAGAACTTGATATGGATTGAGAGGCAGACGATCCTCATGATGGAAGGGAAGGCTGTGTCGTGGTCTTATGGTATGGCACTCGCTAAGGGGTCGGAAGGTCCTGAGTTCGAGTCTCGTCGCTCGGCAGCGCATAGTTGAGTCCTTGGAAAAAGGCTCTTTAGTTACATTCTCTAGCTCACCGTACTTGGGTGTAAAATGAGTACCTGGCCGTTCACAGCGTTGTCTACTATGTCGGAAAGAATGGTAATATTATCGCCTAACGGGCGTCATGTCTCGTTCTACATGTTACGTGTTGCTGTTTGTCAGGGATCCCTTGTGAAGCGCTTTGAACACGTTTGGTGGATATTGCGCTATATCCTCATCTTCCTCCACCCCATCTTCCACCACTTTATCCTTCTCCTCCTGTTCGTGCTCGTACTCTGCTACTAAATATAGTCTTCTGTTTAAAATAAAGAGCTTTTATATGGACCAATATATGCTAAATTAATGCGCTCAAAACGACGTGCACATATTTGCAGGTCTGATAACTCAATTCCTTATGGCTTCATTGTTGTAATGGAAATCTCAAAAAAACGACGCAAGATATTGTCCATCACAACAATGTTAAACTAGGCCCATAAGTGGGTTCGGATGTCAGACCTGCATATTTGTACACGTCGGCTCAAAATATTAAAATAAATCAATTTAAATTGATCGATATTTGAACGACGAGTTTTCTGGCCAAATTTTAAAATATGGGTTTTTCCAGAAAAGGGCAGAATAAACGCGTCATAACGCTGTACAAGAGTTCCCTGGTCAACAACACGTAACAAGAAGGACCAGAGCCGATGCCCCTGTCGGGCGATATCATTTTTAAAAGACAGAAACAACGGCGTTTACGGCCAGGTACTCATTTTACACCCCGAGCACGTTGAGAGATTAAGAACCGTTTCCATGTACTCAACTGTGAGCCGCTTAGAATAAGACTCGAATCTTGGACCTTTCGGTCCGAATGCGTGTGTCATACCACTAGGCCACATTGTATCCTCGATATATAAAAGCTTATGTTACAACGTCAAATGATTTCAAAACAATTGTAAAGTGCTAAGAAGAGCTTGGTGTTTACGATAAATATGTGCTATAGACATGTAACTTCGTCTTGTGATGATATAGATAATAGTAATAATATTATGTAGGCAATAAGATATTGTCAAAAACTTGATGTTGTTTTGACGAGAGATATAAAACATGAAATATTAAGTCCATGATGCAACAAAACGAAATCGACGTAACATTTCATGACCTCGTGTAATAATAATAATAATAATAATAATAATAATAATAATATTACGCACTTTAAAAATAGTGAGTTAAGTTTCTCGTTTATCTAATTTTACGTGCACAAACCAAAAAC
>NC_088364.1:19241337-19256337 GCF_034508935.2 Berghia stephanieae
TTGCCATGCTCAATGCATTTCACAACATTTCAGTTAACAATAAGCTATTCTTAATTTGCTGATCATGTGTTGTTATTATACTGCACGGTTATTGGAACCCCCCCCCCCCCCCCTCCCCCTCCCAACGGCATCGATTTTTAAATAGTAAACAAAAAGATAATCGACTGCTCGGTAATGGTCCTTGAGCGTGAGGAATGGCGTTCCATGACATTCAACCTCTGTAAGGAGACGGAACTACGATAAGGTAAGGTTAGGTAATACAAAGCCTAGTAGGTATGGACGAATACCAGGTAGAATAACTATCGGACGACAGAGATTTAAATAGTTTTCATTTGCTCATCATACAGTAAAAGAGTCCCGAAGCTCAACTGGGTGAACATTGAAATCACAAGCTAAGGTACCTGTTTCGATCCCGGTTCGAGTTTAGGTTTATTGTTGTCTTGGTCCTCTGATCATCTGATAAAACATCATTGTTACCTGGGTCTGTTATAATAATATCTGCAGGAATTGCTCTGCAAAAAAACAAAAAACTAGCTTCCTTTCCAAAAGGTAGCAAGCAATTCCTTAGTATCTTCCTACTCTCTTTCAAATTTTTCTATAAAAACTCTTATTCAGTAGTTCAATTACTCCGCCCTTTATTTCCCCTCTATATCTCTACATCTCATTCTCACTGTCCTTTCGTGGTATTATTTTTTTTCTATTCTTCCTCTCTCTCTCTCCCTCACCCACACCCTCTAATTCAATCTCTGTCCCTCTCACTGTTATTCAATATTTCTTCTCTCCTTTGATTCCCCGTTTCTCCCTTCTCCCTCTGTCCTGACGTCTATATTTCTAAATTGCATTTGTATTATGAAGTTATTAATTGCATTACAAGCATACTATTAAGACAACGTGCGGGGGACGCCTCCTGAATATGGGCTGGCTTATCGCTAATCGAAATGTACTTCGTCTAAGATGACGTACAAAACAAACCGCAGGTCGGCGATTTTCCAATCTGTTCTATTTATTAGTCTATGGTGATGATAATAAAAAAGTAGTCCTTCAGAGCCATAAATCCCATATAACCGAAATTTATCCCGGATATAACGAACAATAGCAATTGCTTACTTCCCTTTGGATAGAGTACTTTCCGCCTGCTCTAACTCAGCTACCAAATCACTGCTGGCTGGAGAAGGGGGTGGGGGGGGGGGGGGAGAAGAGAGCGAGCCAGATATTTTAAAAAATCTCGACTTCACCCGGGATCGATCTTGGTCGCCTTTGACTGTGAAGCGAGTATTCTACTGACTGAGCTATTGGGATCCCCAGACTTAATAAAGGCCAAATTTAAATATTTTTCACTAATAATTTTCTTTCCCTGTTTTTTTCTTCTTTTGGACGCGTTACAACATCCAAGTTTCAAACTCGTATCATAACAATACACGTGCCCGCTCCATTCAACTAATTCAAACCAGCATTTAAAAAGGCGAATAAAAAGCTGTATTTAATGCAGTCGTGTAGCGTAGACATTCCACGAACTAATATAGATAATCCGCAAACAACCGATATCTAACAAGAAATCATCCATGACGTTAATAATCGAATCTTGTTGTGTGTGGAAAGTTCAGGGACTTCTCGGATATCAGTGCAATGCGTTAACCGTTCGGCCACCACACTTCGCCCCCACCCAAACACACGCACCAACATCTCATTAACGCACTGTAGTCAATATCTGGGATCAGACCAAATCCCAACCACTCATAAATCCACCGACCCATTTCAACGACTGCTATGGCTGGTATCACTCGATACTCCCAACATGCCGCCTTTCTCTGGCATCAGTCACAGGTCAGCCATTTTTCCAGATCACGTGACCCTCGCCCGGTCAGCCTGGATGCCAGACTGCAGGGGTCGAGTGAGATATGGCGGGCATAGTCAACGGTTCGGAAGGTCAGAGGTCGTGCAAATGTCACTGAGTGCGGGCACGTGGGTACCACGAACTCCAAACGTACATAAAACGTCAATGAATGGTGTTCCGATGTGCTTTTTGAGTTCACAGTGTCCATTCACTAAGCGTATTCTATTCATTGACTGGAACGTCTGCGCTGTGCTTTGGTTTTTATTTTTTTTAAATGTTGGTTTGTTTGTTTGTTTTTGTCTTGGTTTTTATTTGTTTGTTTGTTTGTTTTTTGTTGGTTTTTTTTTGTATTTTGTGTTGTTTCTTTTTCCCTTTTCTTTTTTAAAAGTTAATATACTAAGCTGCTGGAAGTTGTGAATAGGGAATAGTATTGAAAAAAAACAAAAACGAATGAAACGGAACGAACAAAATATATAGCAAGAAACTTTTAGAGCTTAAGCCCTTTATTCAACCAACAACAAAAACAATAAAGCATAAGCAATACATTAAGGCTGAAGAGATGAGTGCAGAGGTTGAAGAAGCTTCCTTCTGAGGAACCATCCTAGTCAGGGTCAAGGTCAAAGCAAAACCAAACAGAATGAATCGTTACTAAAACAGAAAAGTGAGTGGAGCATGCACTTATGTTGATAATAACAGAAAATGATGTGAGTAGAAAAGTGGCAGAAGACAATAGAGAATAACGGTAAGGACGTGGGTTCGAGCTCCAATCGCCGAGAAGTTTTTAATTCTCTACCTGGCACCTTCTACTCACTTCATTTCCTGCGTTTTTAAAACAAAGATTACGTAGATGATCACTATTCAGAAAATGTATTTTATACATGATATTACTCGTCCTATCGGAGATGGCTTTAACATTCAGAGGTCTCCCAGGAATAAATCAGCTTTGTCTTTGTCAGACAGAATGCATGTCCCTTCCTATGTCTTAAATGTTTTTACGGCTTTGCGATCTTGTGTTATGACACTCGCCTTCGGATCTGAAGGTGCCTGGTTCCATCTCTGAACGGCGCAAAATTGGATTCTTGTAAAGTCTCTTCAATAAAAAAAAAATATATATAACACTCTGACGGCGATTATTGGAACTCGATACTCGAACCCGGGACCTTATGCAACAATTCAAGGTATCACTAAATCACGAAGCCTCTCAAAGGTTACTCCGAGCATTCTTTTAACTCTGTCAATTTGATTGAATAGTCTGATGTCGCGTCCGCCCAGCAACCAGCAGTTTGGTTCTAAACAAAGACAATCGGTACATTTTATTATTCATGCTGGCTAGAACTTTTCACATGTCATGTAATCAGAATATATAAAGGTCAAAACATGATCAGATTTATAATGTTTTTTCTCCTCTGGATACACTTTTATGCTCGTCGAAGAAGTATTTCATAGGGCGTCCGCCATTGTTCCGATAGTTTAGAACCTGTTACTAAGTTACTATGCGTCGTTACGAGGGAAGTGACGTCACGACTGTGAAAGCCTATTGTCACATCTTAGATAATATACAACTCCTATACTTAAAGCATCTTCCCAAAGCTTTCAATAAGATCACACCTTGTTTTTCATTCTTACCTAAATTGGCTACTTTAACACCTTCAGCCTAACGGCCTAACTGATGGTCCAATTGCACCTGAGCCCCAAAAACTGCCGTGCACTGAAAAAAAAAAACACATCAAAGGACTCAACTATGCGCCGAGCGAGGCTCGAATCCAGGACCTTCCGATCCGAAAGCGAGTGTCATACCACAAGACCACATAGCCGCACAAAAAAAGAAAAGAAAAAAAAACCAAAAAAAAAAAAACAAACAAAAAAACAAAACAAAAACAAGACCTCTCAACTCTGCAAGTTCCATGAAGCTTGATTTTGAAAGTATATAGCAATATCATCATCATCTAGTCAGCTGATCCTGCGTAAGACGTTGCTTCCCGAACTTTCTTGCGAAACAGGTTACGGTTTTCCGCCAGTCTACTTGCTTGAGTTGCTGTCATTCCCAGCCATTCACATATATCTTGTTCCCAGCTTCTTGTTGGTTTACCTCTTCCTCTCTTGCCGTCTACCCTTGTCTGCAGAATGTGCTTTTCTAATGATTCGTGGCGAGTCGTGTGGCCAAAATATTTCAGTTTCAATTTCTTTACAGTTTGAAGAAGAATTGGTGATTTTATTCCGATCCTTCTCAGGACTTCTTTGTTTGTTTGTTTTTCAGTCCATGATATTCTGAGTATTTTTCTGTAGCATGCCATTTCAAAAGCTGTGATCTTTGTGCTCTCTGCTTTGCTGATAGTCCATGCTTCGCATCCACATGTTGCAGTTGGGAAAACAACACTTTTGAGGATTTTGATTTTTGTTTGAATGCACTGCCCTTTCCAGATATTATTCATCTTTTCTAGCTTTGATCTTGCCATTGCTAGTCTCCTCCTGATCTCTGGGGCCGATTTCCCGTTGTACTCAATCCTGGCTCCAAGATATTCAAAATTCTTTACTCTTTCTATTTCTTCTCCATTGATTTTTATGATGGCATCTGTTTTGCACTGTATAGCAATATAGGATTCATTTTAATCGGTTGTATTTATTTAACCAGTTAACCGCCGTAGTCGCGAAGTCCCAGGTTTGAGAGGGGTTTATTTTTTTTTTCCAAGATGAGTGTCATTTAAATCGATCGATATTTGAATGACGAGGAGTTTTCTGGCCAAATTTTTTAAAAACGTGTCTTTCCAGAATTGGATTCAGTAGTCTGATGTCACGCGCCCGGCAACGGCGGCCATCTTGGTTCTAAACAAAGAAAATCTTTACTTTTTATTCTTCATGCTGGCGAGAACTTTTCATTCCCTTTTCATATACCTTGTGATCAGAATGTGTAAAAGTCAAAACATGATCAAATTGATGGTTTTTTCTCCCTCTGGATACGCTTTTAAGCTCGCCGGAGAAATATTTCATACGGCGTCCGCCATTGTTCCGATAGTTTAGAGCCAGTGTTACTAAGTTACCATACGTCATTAGGAAGGAAGTGACGGTACGACTATTGAATCCTATTACACGGAAGTTAACTTGTTAGGGAGCGAGTTTTCTGGCCAAATTTTTTTAAAAACGTATCTTTCCAGAATTACACGGAAGTTAACTTGTTAGAGAGCGAGTTTTCTGGCCAAATTTTAAAAAAACGTGTCTTTCCAGAATTACACGGAAGTTAACCTGTTAGAGAGCGAGTTTTCTGGCCAAATTTTTTAAAAACGTGTCTTTCCAGAATTACACGGAAGTTAACTTGTTAGAGAGCGAGTTTTTTGGCCAATTTTTTTTTAAAAAACGTGTCTTTCCAGAATTACACGGAAGTTAACTTGTTAGAGAGCGAGTTTTCTGGCCAATTTTCAAAAAAAAACGTGTCTTTCCAGAATTACACGGAAGTTAACTGGTTAGAGAGCGAGTTTTCTGGCCAAAAAAAAATGTTTTAAGGTTTTTTATTCTGGGGGCAGCAGACAGAAAGGTCCACCGAATGTCCAATGATTGATTTAGCCCGGGCGCATGACCCCAAACTGAAACTCGACACGGGTCTGATCCCAACAGAATTCCTGACTCGACCTCCTTCAGATCCAAGAACATTAACTCTCCTAACAATAAAACCACCATTTCCAGACACTAAGTGTCTCTCCATCTTCCTCCGTTATTTATTTTTTCTTTCTTTCTTTCTTGTTCTCGCTCTTTTCGACAACCACTTATTCCCTTCTCTGACTTTTATCCAAACAGTCTCTCTCTCTCTCTCTCTCTCTATCTATCTATCTATCTATCTATCTATCTATCTATCTATCTATCAATCAATCTATCTATCTATCTATCTATCTATCTATCTATCTATCTATCTATCTATCTATCTATCTATCTATCTGTCTACCTATCTGTGTGTGTGTGTGTGTCTATCTGTCTGTCGATATACCTCACAATCTATCTATCTATCTATCTAACAGTCTATCTATCTTTTTCTCTATCTATCTATCTATCTATCTATCTATCTATCAATGTGTCTATCCTATCTATCTATCTGTCTGTCTATTTAGCTATCTATTTAACTATCAATCTATTTATCACCCTGTCTGTTTACATACTATATATACGGGTGCACGCGCGCTCGTGTGTGTGTGTGTGTGTGTGTGTGTGTGTGTGTTGAGCGTGTATATCTCTCTATCTCTCTATCTATCCATCTATCTATTTATCTCTCTATCCATCTTCCTTTATCATATTCTTTCTGTCCATATATCTAAGTATATATCTATCTGTCAAATTATTGTCTTTTATAATTATGTCGTTCTAATTGGAAAACCTGATATTTTAATCAAACCCCTCCCACAGTTTATTCCACCACTATTTCATGTAGCTTCACCTTATCGTCACCATCATCATCATCATCATCATCATCATCATCATCATTATCATCGTTATAATCATCATAATCAACCTTTCCTACACCTCCTACTACTCCTTCTCCTCCTCTTTTCGAAACTCTCTCCCTCTCTCTCTCGCTCTCCATCTCCCTCCCCCCTCTCTCTCTCTCTCTCTCTCTCTCTCTCTCTCTTTTTCACTCTCTTTCTATCTCCACACCCCCCCCCCCCCCCCCCAGCCAAATAACCAACCATTTTAACCCATTCAATCTTCGAACCATACTATCATAATCTATGACACCCCCCCCCCCCCCCCCCAACCTCCGGAAATTTCATACTCCTTCGCCTCCCTCCACCCATCCCCCACCACCACATATCCGTCACCAAACCCCAAACCCGAAATCTCTGGCATATCCCGATCCCACACCACATCTCACCCCCCCCCCCCCCCAACCCACCCACCCTCTATTTCCAATAATCCTCCAGCGACCAACAGTTCCCCATCCTTCGGCTCTCTTACTCTTCCATCCCCACCCATCCTTTTCATCGTATCTCTCTCTCTCTCTCTCTCTCTCTCTCTCTCTCTCTCTCTCTCTCTCTCTCTCTCTCTCCATCCTCTCAACCTCCCCTCCTCCCCGCTCCCCCATCCCCACCCCCCGCCCCTCGCCCATTCCTCCCACCCCCTCCCACCACCCCTCCCACTCTATTTTTCCATCCGTTTGGTTGATGCCATTATGCTATTATTGTTATTTGATTTTGAGTCAGGCAAGACGCATCACATCTTCCACCTCCCAATAATTCCTCTATGGGCAAGTCAGGGGAGTCGACCCCTTATAACATCATGATCATACAATCATTGACATTCTCCAAGTTCAAAAATCACAAATGAAATGATGGAAGGAAAAAAGATAATCTAACATTACATTGATCCTATACGTTTAGGTGAAATACTTACAACAGCAGCCAGCCAAATTAAACATCATTCACAGACTGTCAAAAATAATAACACAGAGCTGAGTGAACCCAGTTTCGTGCCTCCTGGAGATCAATGGGAGTTCCATGTAGGAAATAAACTATAAGGGTGTGGGACGTGGTGAGGGGGGGGGGGGGGTCCTGGTAGCACAATTCGTAGAACACTTGCTTCACAAGCAAAGGGACCGAGAACAGTTCCAGATGTAGCCGGGGATTTTTTTCTCCCCCCCCCCCCCGCCCACCCCCTTTCTACCCAGCAATGTTTGGATAGCCTGGCCTGTTGGGTATGGCTGGAAGTTCTTTGCGATAGACAAGCGTCATATCCAAAGGGTAGAAGTCAATTGTTAATGTTCGTTTCACGCTTTAGAAACTGGGATAAACTCCAACTCCGTGGGCCTAATGACTCT
This sequence comes from Berghia stephanieae, assembly GCF_034508935.2. NCBI lineage: Eukaryota > Metazoa > Mollusca > Gastropoda > Nudibranchia > Aeolidiidae > Berghia > Berghia stephanieae. Next base: position 19,248,969 of record NC_088364.1, read on the forward strand.
GAATGACTATATAGATCAATGGATGTGTGAATCCGATCCGAGAACAGTCGGAATTTTTAGTGACTTGGTAGCTGGGTCAAGAATTTGTCAAGAACTTACAGAAAGTACCATGCATTGTGATACAGCAACATTTTACGAAAAGTGGAATTAGTAACCATCACTACCCGTTTCATGGGTATATATCTGAGGAATGATTTTTTGGGCAAATCTTTAAATTCCTGTCTCTCTATAAAGTATGATATTATAAGAAATTATATTTTGGATATTAGACATACATGGTTTCTGTCCAAATTTTTTACAAATGTGATTTGTCAAAAAACGACAGAGCTGCCCACATTGTCCAAGCACTAACCACCAGTTTCAATAACACCCAGTGAGTGGGCCAACTTCTATCCAAATTTTTACAAATGTGATTTCTCATAAAACGAGAGAGCTGCCCATATTGTCCAAGCACTAACCACCAGTTTCAATAACACCCAGTGAGTGGGCCGATAAGATCTCTCTTCTATCCCATTCCTCCGATGACAAACCATGATTTCCCCTCAATATTTATCTCTAAGTTGTTGGCTCTTGTCTCCCCTGGTGGACACGGAAAGTTATTTATCTCCCTTAGGAGGTCTCAATCAGGCCACGAGAGCGAGAGGAAATAATAGATATACACAAAACTAAGCCCAGAAATTCAATGGAGGTTGCCAGATATATAGGAAGAGAGATGGCTATACGATTTGCTTTTATTTTCTTAAGAAATATAGAATGCGATAATGAATAATCAAAAGCTTCCAAGAACGTATAGTTTGTAATTCTAGAGGTAAAAAATATTTCCATGAGCCAAGAAAAGAAATGAACTTTTCGGGTTTTGGCCCCCCTTCAGTAAAAAACTGAAATTTATTATGACTTAGTATATTTCTTTTCATTGATTTCTAACATGTCCTTTTTCGCTTTGAAACGACCCCCAGCCACCCTCCCCCCTCATCCTTTTGTCATAAATTAACATTTTTCTAGACAAAGACCAGATGACCAGAAAAAAATTAATCCAAGAAAACTTTGATTTCCCTGCAATATTCGGAAATATTTCAATAAAAATTCGCAAATCTGTTGTGTATTAATCCTGATAACTGTGGACAAATTATTTACGTGCATTTCATTTCATACAGGAACCTAACAGTTACAGAACATGTTCTAAATGTACTTTCTTGTAATCGCAGGTTTTAACACGCCTGAAAAAGTGCTTGATCACTTTTGGGATTGTCCGCTGGGATAATTTTGATTTCCTTGATTATTATCTCTGCTTTTTATAATAACTTGAGCTTTTATATTGAGCAAAATTCTATAAATAGTCTCAATGCGCGTTATCTGGAAGGGATCCCAAGCCAACAGAACACTTATTTATATGCACGAGAAGAAATATTATCTTATATTATATCGGATGTAAAGGCTGTGTCAACAATAAATATTGCTTTGAAAGAACAAGAGTACACTTATTTTATACCTGATTGTGGTGAGCAAAGACCCTTTCCCAAATGATCAAATGTGCGTCCTCCACCTCGGGAGTCAAACCAGGAACTCACAGGTCAAAAGGTACAGAGGGAAAAAAAAGAAGTTAAAATAGAATGAAAATGTTTTTAAAAACGATATTGACTTGAAAACAAATCTGATAGTTCTTGGAAATGACTTATAATTTGTAACCAGAAAAAATGATGATGATGATGATGATGATGATGATGATGATGATGATGATGATGATGATGATGATGATGATACCCAAATTGGCATGAATTTCAGAGCTATACCATAAATCATTAGAAGTTATTTCCAGCTCGGAAGTTTATATTAGATTTTCTCTCATTGATTGATTTATTTATCCCGTCCCTTCTTCTCCTCCTATTGTCCATTTTTCAACAATGGAATCTTCTAACAATGTTGTATTCTATGGGAACTTTTGATTCAAGGGGAGACAAACACAAACTCTATGTCAAATTTATTTGCAATTATCAGAAAAATCATATTTTTTATAAATCTTTGGACAGAAAACTTGTCCTGAAATATTGCTCGATGTGACGACCCCCCAATATGTCCAAAGCTAAGGTCTCAAACCCAAGACTTATAAAACGCCTCGAATTTGAGTCTTTTTGACAATTTAAACTGAGTCACCTAAATCTATCAATTTTATTTAAATGGAGAAAACGAGATAAAGGGGGTGGGTCAAATTATAGGAAAAACTGGGGGTCCCGATAGCTCAATTGGTAGAGCACTCGCTTTACACGCGAAGGGACCGCGATCGAACCCGGGTGCAGTCGAGATTTTTTTTCTGAATTCCCCGTCTACCCAGCAGTGAATGGCATGCTGGATCGTTTAGATATGGCGGAAAGTACTTTGCGATAGATTAGCGTCCTATCCTAAGGATAGCAATCAATTGCTATTGTCCTTTTCACGTATTAGAAACCGGGATAAACTCCGGCTCCATGGGCCTAATGGCTCTGGAGGACTACTTTATAGGAAAAATTAGTACGCTTAAAACGGTTAGGATTTGAGTCTTTTTGGCTTATTTAAAAAAGGGGAAAAGTTTTCAGGCCAACGAGAAAAAAACCCAGTAGATTTTATATAGCGCAATATCCACTAAACGTGCTCAAATCGTTTTACAAAGGGTCCCTCACCAAGACATGAGAGAATGTCAGTAAAGAACCTTTTCTAAGGACTCAACCATGCGCCGAGCGTGACTCGAACCTGGGACCTTCCGATTCGACAGCGAGTGTCATGCCACAAGTCCACACAGCCGAACAAAAAGGGTTGTTTTTGTGTTTTTTTGGATCACATTATAGGAAAAACTAATACCATACACATTATAGGAAAAACTAATACCATACACATTATAGGAAAAACTAATACCATAGTATTCACTTAATTCCCATAGAACAATATGTCCAGGGGATTCGTATTTACTAACCAGGGAGGATCGGATAGTTTTTTTGAGATAACCAGACAACTGGCCATTATCCTGTTGGTCAGTTTTGGTCAGTTTTGGTCTCTTTGTTGAGATTCTTGGTAAACACATAGCCCGAGGTGTTTGCTCTACAAACTGTGTATGGAGAAACGGTTCCATTGGTTGTTCACGTCCATCTCTCGGATCGATGTTCTCGTCTTTCTTACGGTTTTGGTTATTGTTGAGTTCATATATAATGATGTTGATCATCATCATCATCATCATCATCATCATCATCATCATCATCATCATCATCATCATCATCATCATCATCATCATCATCAACATCATCATTATTATCGTTATCGTCATCTTCAACATCATCATCATCATCATCATCATCATCATGATCATCATGATCATCATCATCATCATCATCATCATCATCATGATCATCATGATCATCATCATCATCATCATCATTATATATGAACTCAACAATGATGGTGATGATGGTGATGATGATGATGATGATGATGATGATGATGATGATGATGATGATGATGATGAGGATGATGATGATGATGATGATGATGATGATGATGATGATGATGATGATGATGATGATAGTAATAATTTTCAATAATCTTCATACTAATATTGTTAGGATCACGTGACCTTAAGGATATATTTCAGGGCAGCTAAAAGTTCTAACAAAATATTGAAATCGAAGGGAAATGTGTTTGGATAGTAATTTGCAGTATTGAAATGGCATATTAAAATTAAGAACATTTTTGTTTTTCATAATGTGGCGTGTTCCTGGCCAGTAGCGATTCTACCTAAAATCATAACCGATATACAAACGAAACGCAATTCAGATTGACATTGGATAGTATTTTGTAGTCATCTATATTTGCCGTTGGTCCTTTAGTTGTATTATTATTATCATTCTTATTCTTCTTCTTTCTTTCTTTCTTTTTATTATTATTAATATTATTATCATTATTTTTATTATTATCATTATTATTATTATTATTATTATTATTATTATTATTATTATTATTATTATTATTATTATTATTATTATTATTATTATTATCATTACTATCATTATTATTATTATTATTATTATTATTATTATTATTATTATTATTATTATTATTATTATTATAAATCATCATTATCATTATTATTATTATTATTGTTATTATTATTATTGTTATTATTATTATTATTATTATTATTATTATTATTATTATTATTATTATTATTAATATTATTATTATTATTATTGTTATCATTATCATTATCATTATTATAGTTTTTATATAAAGACATGATAACATGATAATCTTTTTCTGAAATCTAGCAGAACATAGTCTTACGATTTGGCTTCAAACATGGCCAATGTGGCAATAATGGACAATGTGTCAATTTCTGGACGAGATGGGAAGGGAACGTTAGTGGGAGTCTGGAATTGGGATGGTAGTGAGGAGGAGGAGGAGGAGGAGGAGGAGGAGGAGGAGGAGGAGGAGGAGGAGGAGGAAGAGCAGGAGGAGGAGGAGGAGGAGGAGGAGGAGGAGGAGGAGGAGGAGGAGAATGCGAAGGTATAAAACGTTGTGTGAATTGGTGATTTAGAGGAGCCAGTAGGAGATGGGGAAGCATGTAAAGGGCAGTAATCTCTCTCTCTCTCTCTCTCTCTCTCTCTCTCTCTCTCTCTCTCTCTCTCTCTCTCTCTCTCTAGCCGCCCCCCTCCCTCCCCCTTTCCGGTCCTAACTTACTCATCCCTTCCTCTTTATCTATCTCTTCTAACAGATCAATTTTATTATGGCAGGGTGCAAGGGAGACAACTCACGATCTCATTTATTGGTCCACCCACCGCCCTTTGATGGGTTATACGAGTGGTGACCAGTCAGTTGTCTCCCCTCAATGGTCTTCTGTATATTTTTATTATTGACATTATTATCATGATTCTATTTTGCAATTTGTGACTGAGCATTTCAATGAGGTTTTTATGTCGTAATAAATGAAATACAACAACAACAACAACGACAAAAATAATGATAATAATACTTTTTTTAAATAAAGAAGAAAATTGTGTTAAAGATCTAAATCAAAGAATAATTTTATCAGAGCCCCCTATGCTAAAGTAAGATAATTAAATAGGGAGAAAAGTAAAGTGAATAAATGTCACGCGTTTAAAGGGGACAAAATAAAATAAATAACTTTTCGACCTTTCGCCTTCGTGAGGAGACACACAAGACACAAAAGTATTATCTGGTTTACGATTAGATAATTAAATTTAGTTGCATATTTCTACGTACTTAAGTCTCAAATATTTCAATTCTGACAGTTTTCAATTTAGATTCAATTTTCTTTTTAAATTATGCGGCTATGTGGTCTTGGGGTATAACATTCGCTTTCGGATCGGAAGGGTCTGGGTTCGAGCCTCGCTCGGCGCATAGTTGAGTCCTTAGAAAAGACTCCTTACTCACATTCTCTCATCGTACATAGGTGTAAAATGAATACCTGGCAGTTAACAGCGTTTTCTCTGTCGGAAAAAAAATCCCCAATTAATATCACCTAGCAGGCTTCATGTCTCGTTCTATATATTACCCGTTGATGTTGGGCAGGGTCCCTTTGTAAAGCACTTTGAGCACGTTTTGTGGACATTGCCCTATATATAAAAGCTCAAGTTCTTTTTTTGTATTTGTTAATTTAATCGCCTCAACTTGACACAATATCGATTAGAAACGATGATTCACATTTATTTTATTTATCTGTTTTGATGATTTTGTTTTGTTGATTTTGTCCTATTAATGTTTGTTTCGTTATTTTTTAAATTTTTTTTTTTTGGGGGGGGGGGGGGGGGCTGTTGGTTTTTTAAAAATATGTTTTTTTTCTTTTTGGAAGGGTGGGGTGTGTGTGGGGGTGAGGGGGGGGGGGGGTGCTGGGTTTTTTTAAATATGTTTTTTTTTCTTTTTGGAAGGGTGGGATGTGTGTGGGGGTGGGGGGGGGGTGCTGGGTTTTTTTTAAATATGTTTTTTTTTCTTTTTGGAAGGGTGGGATGTGTGTGGGGGTGGGGGGGGGGGGGGTGCTGGGTTTTTTTAAATATGTTTTTTTTTCTTTTTGGAAGGGTGGGATGTGTGTTGGGGTGGGGGGGGGGGGTGCTGGGTTTTTTTAAATATGTTTTTTTTTCTTTTTGGAAGGGTGGGCTGTGTGTGTGTGTGGGGGGGGGGGTGGAGGGTCTTTTTTTTTAATCATGCTTACAGCCTTTCACGTCCACAAACTCTCATCATTGGCCACAAATGTATTATGTCTAGGCAACCCATTCATCTCATTTTCCCCTCTGTCTGGATGTCTACTTGTTTATTTTGGTTGTTGTTGTTGTCTTGAATCTGTTTGTTTATTGCTTCGATCTCTATGAATCGTGTGGGTGTGGTTGGGGAGTGGGGGCAGGGGGGGTGGGGGGAGGGCGGAGGGTCGAGAGGGATGATTTACATAGTGTGATTTTATCTATAATGCCCAGCTCGATGCATATTATTTTTTTTATATAATATGGATGATTGTAATAGATGACAGTATAGTCGAGATCGTCCGTATGGACATCATCGTCATCATCATCACCATCATCATCATCATCATCATCATCATCACCATCATCATCATCATCATCATCATTATTATCATAATCATCATCACCTTCATCATCTTCATCATCATTATCATCTTCATCATCATCCTCATCATCATCATCATCATCATCATCATCATCATCATCATCATCATAATCATCAACATCAACAACACACTATCATCATTACATTATCACAACCACCACCACCACCACACCAACAACAACAACACCAACAGCAACAACAACAACCACAACAACAACAACAACAACAACAACAACAACAACAACAACCACCACCACAACAACCCCCCCCCCCCCTTCAATCCGTACGCAATCTCCCCAAATCCATTCTTCACCCTAGCCCAATCAGACCCCTATGCCCCGCCCAACCCCGTCTATTTTTCCATCACATTTTATACATCAATCCAAACTCAATTTTCTCGCCACTAAGTGTTTCCTCCCTTGTAACTCCGGACGCCCTTTTCCATTTTCCACCCGCACCCTCAATTCTTCCATATAGCCCCTATTACAATCCCACCCACCCCCCCCCCCCCCTTCCCCCACTTTCTTCCCCAGACCCCATAACCCAAAAGCTTCATTCCATTACACAATAACAAAATGCTTTTTTAAATAATTTGACCAGAAACCTCTTACATACTATATCAATAAATAACTATGACTCCACACTTGTCTAAATATCTCAAAACCGAAATCTCTTTAAAGTCTCAAATTGAGCTTTAACATTTAAAATTGATCTTTTATATAGAGCAATATCCACTAAACGTGCTCAACGCGCTTTACAAAGGGTCCGT
>NC_088364.1:19261337-19268837 GCF_034508935.2 Berghia stephanieae
GTAGTAGTAGTAGTAAGTAGTAGTAGTAGTAGTAGTAGTAGTGTAGTAGTAGTGTAGTAGTAGTAGTAGTAGTGGTGGTAGTAGTAGTGGAAGGGGAGGAGGAGGAGGAGGAGGAGGAGGAGGAGGAGGAGGAGGAGGAGGAGGAGGAAGAGTAGAAGGAGGAGGGGTCGTAGTAGCAGTAGTGGTAGTTGTAGTCAAGACTATTGATTGGGATGGACGATGGTCAGCCAGGCTGCAAAGCTCTCACAGCGAAGTGCAGGTTCTGGGAGGACAGGAGATATCCACTGATCAACGGTTTTAATATGAGCGTTGACTCATTAGCTCGAGAGTGAGCAGCGTCTCTCTCTCTCTCTCTCTCTCTCTCTCTCTCTCTCTCTCCTCTCTCTTCTTTCTCTCTCTCAATCTCTCTCTCTCTCTCTCTCTCTCTCTCTCTCTCTCTCTCTCTCTCTCTGTATGTGTGTGTGTGTGTGTGTGTGTGTGTGTGTGTGTCGCGCGCGCGTGAGCAATTTATTTCTCTCGTTTATCTCATTCTCTCTCTCTCCTATCTCTCTCATTCTTTCTGTCTTACTGTTTTCTCTCTGTGTCCATCTATATGTATGTATATATAATGAATGTTTTTATATCTCTTTTATAAACTTAGCTCTGGCAACAAAACTTTGTTTTCAAGAAGTTTATGAATTAAAGATCTTTATTTTAATTGTCAATTTAGGACCCGAAAATTCGCAGTTTTACGGAATATTTTTGGTAGAAGGCAGGTCAGCTAAACCATGCCAATATGATAGCGTTTGGTTTGGTTTGGTTTTAAGAGTTTTACGGCGATTGCAACACATTTAGGGCATATCAGCGCCAGTAAAACAGTGGGATAGTAAAAAGTTATAGAATTACCCAAGAAAAAGCAAGACAAAGGTTCAAATTAAATAGGGAACAGATGTAGATTCCAAGAGCACATTATCAGTGTACTTCGTTTGAGATCACTAAATGTCTCATCTAGACACAAGCACAGGTCCCCGCCAAGAGGAACACACTCAATTGTTTTACAATTCATACATATGTAAAATAAAAAATATACAATGCAAAACAGAGAGATGATTTACAAGGGAAAAAATGTCGTCTATCAACACTCTAACTATACATTTGACTGTTTCCCTCCCAGCCAGGGTATCCGGCCAGGGCCAGGCCAAAACCAAGAAATCACATTCCAAGACAAAGACAGAATTCAATTTGGAAAGCATGATATAGAGGGATAGAAGACACAGTAAGTACCTCCCTGCCAACTATGGAAGAGCAGGAACCCCATCCAGGATACCGTTTTGAAGCGATGGGCCACGTTTACCAATAACACTGCCGTTGTTTTTAAACAGACAGTATATGCAATGTTAATCAAATAGCACATACTGTGTTCTTTAATAAAACGGCAGAACGGGTAAAATCAATTCAAGCCACACATTTCAACTACATTTATGTAATCGGCTTATCGTGTTTACCTTTTGATTCAGACAAAAGAGTCGTTTTTCTCCTCGACAAACAGTGCATTTTAACCAGATATTTGTCGTACTATGGAAAGATAACATCTTTATTTTTAATTTGGCCAGGGAACTCGTCCTTCAAATATCGATCGATTTAAATAACCCTCGTCTTGGCAAAAATCGCTCAAACCTGGGACTTTAAGGAAGACCTCGCCGAGGTCCTATCCTAGGTTTGAGAGTTTTTGCCAAGATGAGGGCCATTTAAATATGATCGATATTTGAATTTTTTTAAATTAGAGCATTTATACATGTCTCAACTATGCGCCGAGCGAGGCTCGAATCCAGGACCTACCGATACGAAAGCGATTGTCGTACCACAAGACCACATAGCCCAACAAGGACGACTTTTCTGACCAATCTTTAAATACGTGTCTTCTCAGAGTTTGGCAATTGGCTGGTTCACCCTCGCCTTACCAACAATAGGATCGTCGCATTCGTTACGATTCAACCAACAATTTTATCATTTTGTGCATCATAACATTGAACGAAAATATTTTGTTATAGTTATAAAAACTTGACACGGTGTTGTAGATCTCATTTTGCTGAAGTATATTATGTATAGAATGTATTTGTTGCTTTTCTGTGTGGGTTAGATAAATCTGTTTTTGTGTTGTGTGAGAGTGAAGTTTTGAAGAAAATTTCTGAAAATGCTGGTGAGGAGAGAGTTAAACACAAAATATTGTAACGTGTGGAAAAATAATAGATTATGTAATATTAATATGGATGTATGACAATGTTATAATGATGACAGGAATAACCGTTTAAAAACGTTGGAATGTCTCGGGAATTTTCCGATATTTAATTATGGAATTTATTCTTGGCATACGAAATAAAAACATTCAAGGAGGTACAGGATAGTAATCAGCGGTTCAATGCCAAAACCATGTTTTCATTTCGGCCAAACCCCCCCCCCCCCCCCCAAAAAAAAAAAAACAACAACAAAAAAGTAAAAAAGAAGAAAAAAACAAAACAAAAAAAAACATTTCTAAACCAACAAAAAAAAAAGAAAGAAAAGAAAATAATAACAAAAAACAACCAAACATTTTTTTAAAATGAAAAAAGAGAAAAAGAAAAACATTAAACCAAACAAATACAGCTCTTTATTTCATTCTTTTCTAGATTAAGATGACCCGCATTTTCATTGTCGTATCCATCTATGGAAGAGGCAAATTAGGGACCAGGTACTGGTGTAAGGTAACGATCTGAAAAAAGTGGGTATGAGATAGTGCCAGACAAAGTAAGAAAGAAAAAATACAAGAAAAATAAAACATTCCAAAGGATCAACCTGATTTTTTTCGGATGGTTATTTTTTTCTTGTGTTTTTCTTTCTTGCTTTGCCTGGTACTGTTCATGCAGATTTATATTTCTTCAGATCTTTATCTATGAAAAGGTAAACTTTAAAAATGACTTTAGAGAAATAAAAATTTACACACAAAGATATCAATAATATATTTTTTTAAATCAAAGGTGCGTCACGACATTATCGTTTCCATTTATTCATCCCCTAGGGAATTTTTTTCTTTAGGGTCTATTCCGAGGGAAGGCTTGAATAACTCAGGCGTCTGCCGCAGTGTAGCACCGTAAAGTGAGCTAAGGCTAGGTAACTTGCTCAAGACCACACAGCGCGGCGGGTAGTCGAACTCGGTACCTTTCGGGTACGAAGCAAAGCCCGTACTGCTGAGCCACGCTGCCCCCTTATAATATAATATTTCAAAATAACAAAACTGTAATTGTATTGTGTCACGTTGTAAAGAAGGATTCCGTATAGATGTATGAAGTTGACGGCATCACCCTTGAATCATATACCTATGATGTTTGCATGGGTGTACGATCCGATAGTGATGTCGTTTCTTCTTCTTTTTACTAGCCTCTCCTGCTTCTTTGGTTTGTGATTGTATTTTTGACAGGGGATTTTTTTTTCTGTAAATCTTCTGCCTGTTTGTTCTTGGTTATTTATAATTTAGCTTATGATATCTTTAGGTTATGATTTTGATTTACATTTGTACTATTTTTGTTAGATTGCTTGTTTTTTTTTGTTTCAGCGGTCTCTCATATAACCTCAATTGTGTTGGAAGAGACCTAAAGCAACAAACAAACAAAAAATTTGACGTCACGAAGATATACTTCACCAAATATTTCTAAACAAGAGCTCAAAATCGTTGACACCTCACCTTAAGCTCAAATGAAACAGGATTATTTATTTTTCTTCACAAATATCCATATACCACCGTTTACGTAGCATTATCAGTAAGGTTATCTTAAAAGACATGACCCCTCAGGGTTAGGGGCCAGAATTATGAAACCAACAAGTAATCATTGCACTGTTAGTTCTATTTCCACTACTTACGCCCGTGTCACCTGATTACGTTACGTGACGATTGGAACGTGATAACGTCCAAATGAATCATTCCGATACGGCCCAAGCGCTATTGGTCCAGGCACAGGCAGTCATGCATGCAACTGGATAGCCCAAGATTTAGCCTGGGTGACCTTTTTACGTTTCGTTCTAGATGTCCTTGGCTAGAACCCGTAGGCGACAGGCCAGGCGAGAATACGCTTCAACAGTCATGACGTCATTTCTCTCGGAATGCCGCATAGTAACTTAGTAATTGGTTCTAAACGATCGGAACAATGGCGGCCGCCCTTATGAAATACTTCTCCGACGAGCATAAAAGTGTATCCAGTTGAGAAAAACATTATACATCTGATCATGTTTTGACATGCTGTGGGTAAAGTGCCTTACTCTAGGACATAAAGCTGGGATCAGAATCACAGTCGCCAATCCAGTCATACTCAAAATCGCTTGGTATTGTTATACTGTATCTGATGGTATATCTACGTATGCGTGCATTGTGTATGTTTGCACATAGATGAGTAAACAAATGTGTTTGTGTGTGTGTGTGTTTGTGTGTGTGTGTGTGTGTGCGCGCGCGCGTATGTGTGTGTTTGTGATCGTGCTTTTTTTATAACACGGGGGGGGGGGGGGTGTATTTTTAATTTCTTCTAAGGATGGGGAAAGGGATAGAATGATGTGGGTAATACAAGGTGAGTGGGGAAAGAGGTCGGCGATGATAGAAAGGAAGAGAAGAAATGGGTGGAAAGGGGAAGAGGGTAAGGGGGGGGGGGGGGGGGGGGTTGTGGAGAAAGAAAAGGGAAAACAAAATATAATCAGAGGAGATTGAGATCATCATTTAATCGTTAGATAAAAGTAAACTTTCCTTCCATTTCCAGCACGCTGACAACAAAGACATCAAGTAGGTTGAGTAGAATACCTGTCGACTGGTGCCCGGTTACTTATTACCTCCTCCTATAAAAGAGTTACTTCCCTTTGAAATCTTATTAGTCATACCTGGTAACAATGTGCTGGTTTTTTTTATACATTAATTTTGGCATGACAAATTTTACTTCGTTTTATGTATAATATCAATAGATGAGAATGCCGCCCACTTCTCACAAAATCTTAAACAGTAAACTTCGAGATTAGAAAGCCAAAGGGATAGGGGAATATATAATAAATATTATGGTTAGTTAAAAAGCCAAGAATTAGATAGACAGATAAAAAGATATATAGATAGATGGATGGATGGATGGATAGATAGATAGACATATAGATAGAGAGATAATGATAATAATAATAATAATAATAATAATAATAATAATAATAATAATAATAATAATAATAATAATAATAATGATGATAATAATAATAACAATAATAATAATAATAATAATAATAATAATAATAATAATAATATAATAATAATGATAATAATAATAATCATAATCATCATCATCATAATAATAATAATAATAATAATAATAATAATAATAATAATAATAATAATAATAATAATAATAATAATGATATATATAATAATAATAATAATAATATATATATATGTATATATATATATATATATATATATATATATATATATATATATAGATAGATAGATAATTGATAAATAGATAGATAGATAGATAGATAGATAGATAGATAGATAGATAGATAGATAGATAGATAGATAGATAGATAGATAGATAGATAGATAGATAGATAGATAGATAGATAGATAGATAGATGGATAGAAGTTGATCATAATTATACTTGAAATATTTTATCGATAGATCGATGGATAGATAGTTGACGACCAGGTACTCAGTTTACACCCCCATCAGTGCGGTGAAAGAATATGATTAAAGAGCCTTTTTCCAAGGACTCAAATTATATGCGCCACTCAGAGCGGAACTCGAACCCAGGACCTTCCGATTCGAAGGCGACGAGTGTCGCATAGCCGCATTCTTCCCTCGGGTTCTGTTTAAGGTGGGAAAAGGATTGTAAGGCTCCCAATGTTGTTTTTTTTTTTTCGCTTACTTTGTTTTTCTTTCCCTTAATATTTTATCATTTCATCTGTTTACATCAATTTTCCTGAAACCCCAATCTTGAGGCACCATCTCTCCTTTAACGTCTCTCCTAATAAATATATAGTATTTTACTAATAATAATGTTATAAAGTCCTCGACTACTGCTAATTTTATATGAAGGAAGACATTGACTTGTATGGGGCACCCTACAGTTTCACCACGACTTCTCTGTAACACAGAGTTGCCAACCAACAATAATTATTATCATTTATTATTTTCATAGTTTACCTGGGAATAGATAGATCATATCTTTGTCATATTTTTTTTAAATTCATATTTTCAAGTTATGAAGCATGAGTCAATGAGTAATTTACCAATAAATGTCATAACATAGCGATTTAATCACGTTAACAGAGGAGAAAATAAATATATTATTAATGTCATTTCACAGCTTAGCTGAACACCTGTCCTACAATTTAAAATGCATCATTTACTCATCCTTTCATGTTCCAATGTGTATACGACATGTTTGTGTGTATATATGTGTCTGTATATGTGTGTATGTATATGTATGTATATGTGCGTGTGTGTGTGTGATAGTAATATATTTATGTACAGTCTGTATAGATAGAATGCGCTTGGCCAAGGAGTTCACAACATTGCCATCCGGAAGTATAACGGACCAACAAACAAACTCTGTGTAACCATGAACTTTTATAGTCTGGTTAATACAGTTTAGTGAGAACAACTCACAAACGCGGATGGCAAAAACAATAACAAAGGCCTGAGTGACGTCATCTGCATACTATCTATATGGATATGTGTGTGTGTGTGAGTGTGTGTGTGTGTGTGTGTGTGTATAATTGGATGCGTGTGAGCTTTTGTTCGTATGTCCGAATCTGTAGTGTGTAATGGTTTTTTTTTTTACTGATGGTCAATGTGAAGCTCTTCGAAGCTTCGGCATAAGCGCTATATAAATTTACATTTATTATTATTATTATTATCATTATTATTATTATTATTATTATTATTATTATTATTATTATTATTATTATTATTATTATAATGGTCCAGTATACCCCCCCCCCACCCCCACCCCGCCCCACCCCCACCCCCCAAAAAAAGGGAAAGGGGGGGGGGGAGGGGCGAAGTGCTGACTGGTTAAGGCAATACACTCTGATCCAGAAGGTCCCGGTTTCGAGCCCCGCTTCAAGCACTTTCGTTTATTTTCATTGGGCAAGATTATTAACCCCCGATATGCTCAATTGGACGACATGGGTGATTCCTGTTGACATCAGACATCTTGTTTGATGAGTTATCTATATTCCTTCATGGAATGCTTAGGCGACGGGATCTTATGGCGCCGTTGTTAAAGGGCGGAATTAATTCTTTTTTTTTTAAACCCCGAATACAACACAAAACACCAATTCTAGTCTGAAAAGTTGTGTATCTGTCAACAGTGCTTGCTCTCCCTAATTGGTCATTTCGATAACATAAAACCAAACAAAACGAAGAATAATAAATCAATAATCAAATATCTATTTTTTTAAATAACAAAAATAAAGGAATCAGACGTATCCTATAGAGCTGGTGCCATTTTAATTCTAGT
>NC_088364.1:19293837-19366337 GCF_034508935.2 Berghia stephanieae
ATATGGGCGTGTGTATCTATGTGTGTGTGTGTGTGTGTGTGTGTGTGTGTGTGTGTGTGTTTGATGGGCTCTTCGTGTAAAATTTGCATGACTGTGTATGCTGTATGCCTGCGAGTAAATTTTAATGTTTGTCGATTCGTTGTCTGGATTCACATACCTGCATAACATTATTTTTTATGGACAGACAACAGAGAGAAAGCTCGTGGGTCTCTTGTGTATGCTGCCGTACTCTGGGGAAAAAACCAACACATATTTAGAAATTTGGCCAGAAAACTCCTCCTTCAAATATCGATCGATTTAAATGACTCTCATCTTCGCAAAAACTCTCAAACCCGGGACTTGGGCGATGTCCCGGGTTTTAGAGTTTTTGCCAAGATGGGAGTCATTTAAATCGATCGATATTTGAAGGAGGAGTTTTTATGGCCAAATATCTAAATTATGAGTTGGTTTTTTTTCCAGAGTACGGCAGTATTGGGGAGGGGGGTGGGGGGGGGGGGGGGGGGGGGTTGGGATGTAGAAGAGTTTTACAGTTTTAATAATGCTTTCAATTCACTTTTATTTGTCGTCAAGTTTTGTTCAAGTGTTCAAATTTAACTTTAATGATTTTTCTTCTTCTTTTTTTACAATTTGTCGGGAGGTCAATCGGTACAGCCTTCGATCGGTCATTTGCAATGGAATAGTCATAATATTATACGAAAAATGAATAGGACAGATTTTGTCCTTTTTTTTTATAAAGAGCAAAATAGTAAACACGGAACGTTTCAGGCGAAACCGCTACGTCAGCCAATAACAAAATCAGTCAAAACTTTTTTTTGAAATTGGCCGAAGAAGAATTTTAAGGCCGAAACTTAGGATTTTGTCCCCTTTTTAAAGACAATTTCAAGCAGCTTAGATGTTCTCTTTGACTCCTTTGAATCCTGTTAGTCTTTATCTATCAGTGCATACTACGTAATTAGCGCGGCAGAATTTGGATAAATAAGTCTCTTATACATACACACACACACACACACACTTTATATTAATATATATATATATATATATATATATATATATATATATATATATATGCGAAAAGCCCTTTACCATGGATCATTTGCAATCATTTCAGTTGTAATCGATTATTACTAATATCAAATTACATTTCAGAAAAATAATTGTGAGAGCAACGGCTCTAAAAGTCATTTCAATTGATTGATATTGCAGAAGAAAACTGGAGCAGCGTGGATCAGCGGTACGGTCTTTGCTTCGTACCCGAAAGGTATGAGTTTGATCACCCGCCGCCGCTGCCCTGTATGGCCTAGAGCAAGTAGTCAGCTCTCCCTAGCTCAATTTGCGGCACTGCACTGCGGCTGATGCCTGGGTTATTCCAGTCTTCCCTTGGAATAGACTCTAGAGACAAATATCCCCTATAATGGATGAATAAAGGGAATTTTATTTATTTTTATTATTTTAAGTAATAGTTCTCAGGTCAAAACTTAAAATAAACAACATTTTGTCAGGCCAGCAATAGAGACATTAAATTGATTTCAATTGGTGATTTGACAGATCAATACCATTCAATGAGAGTCAATCACTTGTGAATGCCTGATCGATACGGGAAGAATGGAGCGGTGTCTCTTGTCAGGTTTGTGTGTGTGTGTGTGTGTGTGTGTGTGTGTGTGTCCTATATAACGTGAAGTGGTTTGATTTAAGTGTTGGATAACCGCTGGGGCTGGACTAGAGAGAGAAGGAAGTTATTCGCTTTAGAAGAGTCAATTTCTGCTACTAATACTACAACTAAACAAAATATTGGGAATTAATATAGAGCAACATAAAGAAAACGTGCACAAGGCGCTTTACAAAGGGTCCCTGACCAACAGCAACACGTAAAATGTAGATCGAGACATGACGCTAACTGGAAGGTTGACACACAAGTAACTCACGTGCTAAAATCAATGGCGTCTGTTTTCGATGGGATTTGACGAAACAAATTTTATTCTTCGATCAAATTAGCAGGATGTCCAATCAATCCATAATACACGCAAACCATCTTCATATCAATTGTAAGCACCGTGCATGATTTGGTGACGAATAGTCCAGTGGTTTCGGAGCCTAAGTCTTACAAAACATCCAATTTGCCAAATATATAATAAATTGTACCCTTCCGCCACGACATCATAATAAGATATCGTTGCCTAGGCATTCCACGAAGGAATATTGGGGTTTTACGGCGCTTGCAACACATTAAGGTCATATCAGCGCCAGTAAAAAGGAAGGAAATGGTATAGTAAAAAGTTCTAGAATTACAATTAAAGCACAAAAGAAAAGGTGAGACAAAGGGGAATTGGCTCAAATAGGGAATAGATGTAGATTCCAAGAGCACACCGTCAAAGTACTTAGTTTGAGATCACCTAAATCTCATCCAGACACAAGCACAGGTCCCAAATAAGGGGACTACACTCAAATGTTTACAAATCATATAATATAATTTGTAAACTAAACTAAAACAATGCATAACATAGAGAAGATTTACAAGGAAACAAATATCATCTCCCAAACTATAACTATATATTCGACTGTTTCCCTCCCAGCCAAGGAACCTTGGCCAGGGTCAGGACAACACTAAGTAATCTCATTCCAATAGAACGACAGGAAACAATTGTAAAACGGGTATGGGGGGGGGGGGGGGGGGGGGGGAGAGAAGACACACTCCCACTATGGGAGGTCAAGATCCCCACCCAGGGAATATAGATAATTCATCAAACAAGATGTCTGATGTCAATAAGAATCACCCATGTTGTCCAAGTGAGCAAATTGCGGATTAAAAATCTTGCTAAAGAAAAAAACGAAAGTGCCTGATGCGGGGCTTGAACCCTGGACCTTCCGGGTCACAATGCAATGCTTAACCATTCGGCAATAAGATTATATATAAGGCAGACCTTCTTGAAAAGTGAAAAATTCGTAGTTTTTAGGAGACAGAAATTTTATGGCTATAGTTAACTTTACAGATTTAACCATTTGCCCTCACAATGATTAAATGACACGTTAAAATCCTAAATATTTGATTAAATAACATTTAAAAATCCTTGACATTGTGCACTCTGGTTTCAGATTTCATTTTGAATAAGTTTTTCATGACTTACAGATGCTCATGAAGTGCTGAAAAGGGAGCCACAATTTCGTAATTTTACGAATTATTCGTAGCAGTATAGGCATGTCTGATAAGGATTTGTTTGCGTTTGAGCTAGGGGCTCGAACAATTGAGTTCCACGGAGTTTCAGCACGCTGAAATCCATTCATGATAATAATATGAAATATAGCTATAATTGATTTCCAATCCCTAAGAGTTAAATACATTGATTTAAGCTATAATTCAAATTCCTTCATACGAGGCAATAAATCAAATAACTAATTAACTAATTAAATAAATAAAAAAAGAATAATTACATAAATATATAAATAAATTAATTAAAAAAATTAATAGTTAAATAAATGATAGATAAATAAATAAATAAAAATGAATGAATAAATAAATAAATAAATAGATGAGTAAATAAATAAATACAATTGATTTCCAATTCCTTAGAATTAAATATAACGCTTAAAGCTAGAATTTAAATTCCTTCCTACTACAATAATAAATAACATAACTAATTAACTAAATAAATAAATGAAAATAAAAAAATATATTGATAAATAAATAAATAGATAGATAGATAGATAGATAGATAGATAGATAGATAGATAGATAGATAGATAGATAGATAGATAGATAGATAGATAGATAGATAGATAGATAGATAGATAGATAGATAGATAGATAGATAGATAGATAGATAAATGAATGGATAAATAAATAAATATATAGGTAAATCGATAAATAAATAAATAAATAAATAAATAAATTTAAAAAAACAGAATGGTTAAAAAAGCCAGGCTAGATGAAACACCACAACATTAGTGGTTTCTTTTATACTATAATCAATGCACTTTCCACAAGTAGAGTATTGTCTTATATCGATTTTAATACCATTGTACTGTCATAATGTCGTATGGGCTGTGAATGGTATTGATCTAAAGGATATCGATAATGAAGTGTTTAATACCCTATCCGCTTTTGTCCCCCCCATACAATCACACCACACATACGGTATGAATAATTAAATCGATACTTACGTAGTATCAATCCCTGTCGATTTTTAAAATAAAATATTAACCAGTTAACTGCCGTACTCAGGAAAGACACGTATTTAATAATTTGTCCAGGAAACTCGTCCTTCAAATATTATCAATCGATTTGAATGATCTTCATCTTAGCAAAAAAAAAAAAAAAATAAGAATCTCAAACCTGGGACCTTGCAAGGTCTTCCTTTAGTCCCAGGTTTGAGAATTTTTACCAAGGTGAGGGTCATTTAAATCGATCGACATTTGAAGGACGAGTTTTATGGCCAAATTGTTGAATACCTGCCTTTCTAGAGAACGGCAGTAAACTGTTTAATCATTCTGTAACTTAAATCTAAGTAACGGTGTTTTCATTATAGACTTATTTAATTTTCCTCTTGTAACGTGCTGCTAGTGGCTAGAAAATGGCAAAAGTGAAGACAATGATGATAGAACTCCAAATATTCAGGTGCATTATCAAAGATTCGAACCGATAAAGTACATTTAAAATTGCATGTACCATTGAAATCATATAAAAATGTAACACAGCTGAATAATCGGCAAGGGTCTCGAAAGCTCAGTTGGTAGAGCACGGGATATCAAGGAATCACTATTGTCTTTTCACGTCATAGTAACCGGGATAAACTCCGGCTTCATAGGCCTAATAACTCTGCAGGACTATTATAATAAATAAATAAATAAATATAATAAATATCCAATGTATAGTGGGCTATTACTATTGTCCTTTGACGCTATAGTAACCGGGATTAACCCGGCTTCATAAAAAATGAGCTTTTAAATAGCACAATATCCACTAAACGTGCTCAAAGCATTTTACAAGGTGTCCCTGGGCAACAGGCTATACTACAAAAAAAATTTTCGGACAGAGACAACGCTGTTAATGGACCAGGTACTCATTTTACACTTTAATACGGTGAGAGAATGTGATAAAAGAGCCTTTTCCAAGGACTCAACCATGTCCGAGCGAGGCTCAAACCCAGGACCTTCCGATCCGAAAGCAAGTGTCATACCACAAAAGACCACATATACATGCTATACAACTCGACAACACTCGTCCTGATCTGAAAACAGCCTGACAAATGAATCGTGAAATGACGACAATTCAGTTGTGTTTTCCTATGCCAACATTTCCATTGAAAACAAATCTACATACCCCGATCATAAAGCCTTTGTATGGTGACACTGATCCTAAAATGGAGATTGACATTTATTGAATCTCGGAATCAAAATAATTTAGTCCGTTTCCCCAAAGGTTTCATTATAACAAATCAATATGACCTGAATGTGAAATTTGAAATTGAAATGGTAGCAATCTTAAACTACATTGACAAATGGATTGAAGCTATTGAAGCAATAATATTGCTGTCGTAACTCTGATAAACAAAAACAAAAACAAACAAAAAAAAAAACACTAAAAAAATATTTTGGCCAGAAATCGAATCATTCAAATCGTGATCGATTAAAATGACCTTCAACCTGCCAAAAACGTTTCAAACATGAGACTTCCTTGAAGTCCCAGGTTTCAGAGTCTTTGACAAGATGAGGGTCATTTTAATCGATCCATATTTGAAGGGAAGAGTTTTCTGGCCAAAATTTTATAATTCTGTATGTGTTTTTTGTTTTGTTTTTTCAGAGTACAACAGAATACAGTTTGATTTCTAAAGATTTACCTAAATACAAAACCCGCGAGACTCGATCGTGAATCTTCTCATATTATGTCACCGATTCTAAAGGCAGTTGACATGATAAAAAATCTCAGGTTTTCAATATCGTCAGTAAAGTTTGTTTTCAAAGATTGTTTTATTGAATAGATACCTTCGTAACACGAGTGAGAACATTCTAAAGATTGACAGGGTCTTAAAAGAGATTGACAAATTAATCGCCATATTTGAACAAATCATGTTTATAAAAGTTTGTTTTCTCTAAATTAATATCATAGCTTGAATGGCTGCGAATCGGGTTATTGATACTGGGTGGGGGGTTTTATTAGGTGAAAGATTATGACATTGAAATATCAAACAAAATATTTGATTTTGAAAGATTTTGATTGTTGTACGAGACTTTAGGATGTGTTCGATTTTGTCATGGGCTGAGGAGGGCTCAGAGCTAACTACATTTATACAATAATGATGTGATGAATAAGGCCCCCAGAATTTACTTACTTACTTACTTACTATCCAGCGTTGTCCTCATTAACGTTGGCTGCCCGCAATCTGCGATGACAAAAGTCCGCCCATTCTCTTCGTCTGTTGACGGTATCATATAACTCTCTTCCATTCATCTCTGGCCATTAAAGGATATGTTTTTTTTTAAATATATATAATTAGCCTAGGTCTTTCCCTTTATTAGTAACAAAACAGGATGAATGAAACACTACAGATGAATCCCATTCATCTGTCGTGTGTCATGCATCCTGTTTGCTGATAAAGGGGAAACCCGAAACGTTCATTTGATCTCTTTTTGTAAATAAATTGTATCTTACATTCAAATTCACATTATCATTTATTTCGCATATTCTTCTCCTTCTGTGTGGAATGCTCTGCCAGCAGACAGCAGACACCGTAATTCTCTGTCTTCCTTTAAAGCCTCTTTCAGTTTTTTTTTTGTGAGTGATTTTATTGATTTTGTGAATGATATGTTATATGAACGCATGTGCATATATGTATAAGCGCTTCCGAGCACTTTTGGTGGGAAGGGGCGGCATAGACATTACACATTATTATTATTATTATTATTATTATTATTATTATTATTATTATTATATTATTATCATATTATTATTATTATTATTATTATTATTATTATTATTATTATTATTATTATTATTATTATTATTATTATTTATCATTATTATTATTATTATATTATTATTATTATTATTATTATTATTATTATTATTATTATTATTATTATCATTATTATTATCATCATCACCATCATCATCATCATTATTATTATTAGCATCGAGGATTCTGGAAAATGCGGTAATTAAATTTTCGGTAAATTGTTCAATTATTGAACTATTCTCTTATTGTCTTTGATTATTTCCACCATGTAATTCCGATTCAAATAATCCTACAGTTTGTTTGCTTTCGACTGTATATTGCCTATTTTGCCAGACAAATCCTCCTCTCCCCCCCCCTCCCTCTCCCCCCCCTTTAATCTCTCTCTCTCTTTCTCTCTCTCTCTCTCTCTCTCTCCATTTGCGGAACATAAAACGCTTTCACTTATAAGAAATAGTTAAATTTAAACAACAACAACAACAACAACAACAACAACAACAACAACAACAACAACAACAAAGAAATACGAAAAGAAAAGAGAAAGATCATCTCACAAAAAGGATAATCGATTACAGGCCCTACTGGGAAAATATCAGAATGTGTATCGATCCCCTATATCACTTCTCGGCGTCAAAAAGGCAAAACAAAGCATCGCCCTCCCCCCCCCCCCCCCCCCCCCCCCCCCTCAACGACGGGCAAGTATCCCCATGAATAATGGATAGATTACATCGGGGAATAAAGGAAGCATATTAAAAATAACAGCATATTTAATCATTACTGTGATACGGAACATTTCTTTAAAGAAAAATAAACGCCTAGCGACAAAAAAAGAAAAAAAAAAACAACAAAAAACAATAAAAGATGAAAATAATAAAATATAATAAAATAAAATAGCGATTTGTTGTTATGGGTTTTGAAAATAACAGTGTATTGTGATCGGGTTTTATGAATTCCGTGAAATAATTACCTTGTTATTGATGCATTGGAATCTAAGTGTGAAAACATAAAGGCAGACTTTTTTTTTAATAATGAAATGTGAATAACACACCGATTATAATAATCAAAAATCAAAGTAAATCTTTAATTCCCTATAGATAGAACAGCATTGACGTCACTCAGGTCTTTGTTATTGCTTTTTTTTGCCATCCGCGTTTATGAGTAATTCGTTATACATGTCTGCCTACTTGAAATTAGGGGTGGGGGAGGGAGGGGGCTAGGGGCCTGGTAACATAGCGTAGACATTATAAATAACTTCTTAAAAATCTCCAATCTGTTCCTCAAATTATAGTAGGCGTCATGTCCTGTCCTACATGTTAAATATTGCTGTTGGCCAGGGACTCCTTGTAAAGAGCTTTGCGCACGTTTAGTGGATATTGCGCTATATAAAAGCTCAATTTCAATTATAGTAAAGTATTGCTTTAAACTCGAGCCCTATTCCAGCTCTAGCACCAGAACTTCCTTTTCAAGACGTTTCATTGAAAGAAAAAAAATCTTTATAATTGAGTCAAATTCGTATTTCTACGAAATTTTAGTCATATTAGGCATGTCTGGTTTATTGAGCCAAATTTTCATTTTTTTTTACAGTTCAAGTCGGAATTCAGGCGCCATCCAAGAATATTACAATGCCCTTACTGTCCACTTAGTCAAATACTGTGGTTTGTGGGTTGCGAAGGATATTGTGTATAAATCTAAATAATAAAAATAGAATAAAAATAAAATTCCCTTTATTCATCCCATAGGGGAAATTTGTCTTTAGGGTCTATTCCAAGGGAAGACTGGGAATAACCCAGGCGTCAGTCGCAGTGCAGAGCCACAAATTGAGCCAGGGCGAGGTGACTTGCTCAAGGCAACACAGCGCAGCGGTGATCGAATTTGGTACCTTTCGGGTACGAAGCAAAGACCCTACCGCTGAGCCATGCTGCCCCCTTATAATATATCCCTATTAATACATAGTTTGCGATTGGCTAAGAAGCTCAAAACATTGCCATCCGAAAGTATAACGGGCCAACACACAAATTTCTTGTAACCATGAACTTTTATAGTCTGGATAATAAACTTAAGTGAAAATTACTCATAAACGGAGATGGCGAAAAAAAAAACAATAACAAAGACCCGACGAGTGACGTCAACTTCATTCTATCTAGATGACTAAAACTAATACTTTTACTTAAAACTAAATTGCAAATATAACTAATCTTTCAAAAATAACCAAAATATACGTTCGGAGTAGACCAGTAAAGGCCGGAATATTCCAGTCGTTGTTTGACAAAGCGTATATTATTTATCTATTGCGATCAAAGGGCGATAACCAAGTTTAATGTCTCTCCGATAATCGTGTCATTCTCATCATCATCATCATCATCGTCATCATTATCATCATCATCGTCGTCGTAGTTGTCATCATCATCATCATCATCATCATCATCATCATCATTATCATCATCATCAACGTTATCACAACAGAAAGAATGTTTCCCCATTCACGTGTATCTAATCGTTGGCTCTAATCTAATGTTTGGTGACGGTGGTTTAACAGTACAATACCTAGCATTGTAACAATATCAAGCGATATCGTGCGGCTACGTGGACTAGTGGTATGGCACTCCTTTTCGGATCGGAGGGTCCTGGGTTCGAGACTCGCTCGGCGCCTAGTTGAGTCCATGGAAAAGACTCTTTACTCACATTCTCTCACCGTACTCAAGTGTAAAATGAGTATCTGGCCGTTTACAGCGTTGTCTCTGTCCGAATAAAAATTGTAATATCGCCTAACAGGCGTCATGTCACGTCTTACATGTTAAGTGTTGCTGTTGGCCAGGGACCCCTTGTATAGCACTTAGAGCATGTTTAGCGGATATTGCGCTCTATAAAAGCACATTTTTTGTTAAGCGATGCTTTGTGTGGTCAAGGACCGAATGGATGACTTAACTCGGGTCAATAAGTCAGGTATACTGTAAAATATTTAGTACAATTAATTCCACTTGACTCAAGAATGAATAGGTTTATTAATTATTGAAATATTGACTAACAAAATGGAAATAAACAGAAATGGTGACCATCGTCTCAAAACAGTATTATATCCGGGTCATATAAGGTGCTAAAATTTGAATTTACTGGAATTAAAATGTGAAACTTTGGTTATTTAATGATTTATCGAGGAAAATGGATAGTTTTCTTAAAGTGAAAATAAAAATAATTTCAAATTTCTGCTCATTTTAACATTAAAGTCAATTTTGGCATTTGACTGACCCCGATACCACGCCAATTGGAGACGATGTGTGACTTATACCACTTAGCACAATGTGAATATGTCACGAGACAATTTCAGCGAGACAAAACGCATAATTTGGTCGACGTGCTCTTATCTGCAGGTCTGATAACCCAATTCCTTATATGCTTATCTCACTCAACCCTAACACCGACTTTATCCCTAGTATACCCGGGGTTACTTTTACCCCATGCCTATTTATTACATTTATCTGAGACAAATTATATAGGGGTAGTTTCAAAGCTAATGTTTTTAATTTTTTCATGTTAATGGTAGATGAATAAAACTATCTATGTACATGCTCATTTTCAATACATTTTTTTTCAAATTTTGAAAGTTATTGATGTAATGAAAACTCACAAAAATGACGCAAAATATTGTTCATTACAACAATGTTAATCTAGACCCATTTTAATTCTATTGTGTCCTGTCCTATGTGGAACAGGATTACTTGTTCATGTCTGGACAGCATGTTATGTTAATCACCTGAAACGTTGGTGCTGTATGAAGGCTCTAAATTATGCGTTTTGTCTCGCTGAAATTATGCGGTATGTTTCGTTGTTCCTTTTTGGCAAGAAGAGATTTTTTTAAAAACAGATTCACCTCGACAAATTCCCGTTTCTAGACAATTGGTCACATTTATGTTCAATCCTCTTTAGATAGCCACAGCGTCGTGTTCCAAAAGAGCCCGGGACTATAGAGCATCTCGTCGAGCGTTGAATTTTGACGAAGCTTCCGATAGTACCCGAATGCGGCGAGGAATTTACGGCCTCGATAGATCATCATATCAATATAGTGTAACGCCATTAGAACCTGCTGCCCAAAAGTCTGAGACAAGCAACAGTGGACCTGGTCCCTAAGTCTTTGGGGACCATTGCACGCTTCATTGACCAGTAACGCACATTCACCTCATCGACGGGCAAGCTCTCAATTCACTGTCAATAAAATCCATGGTCAAACTATACAAGTTAGTGTTTCAGCTTTTTAGTGGCTGGGGTGTTTTTCTTTGTCCACCAGTTCTATCCTTAAACACACAAACATCACACACACACACACACACACACACACACATACATACACAAACGCAGGCACAAAGGCACACGGACATATATAACATATTATATATATATATATATATATATATATTATATATATATAAACACATTCACATAAGTATATAATATATACTTTATATTTCCTTCTCTAACTTTATTTCTGCAATCGTTCTAATGCTCTTTCATTACACATGATCATCTCCTCCCTCCCTCCCTTCCGCCCCCCCCCCTCTCTCTCTCTCTCTCTCTCTCTCTCTCTCTCTCTCTCTCTCAACAATTTATCTTGCCATCTTTTCATCCTCTCTTTTGCGAAGTTCTCCACCCCCACCCCCATTCTCTCTCTCTCTCTCTCTCTCTCTCTCTCTCTCTCTCTCTCTCTCTCCTTTCTATCTATTTCTCTTTCTCTCATTTTGAGGAGATATCATTCAAAACCCGCTGAGTCGCGCCCAAATTGATTTTTTAAAAACCCAACCCTCTTTCCATCTAGTGACCACCCTTAAATCACAAGAGAGTAGCTGGACATTCAAAACACCCAGGATGTTGTTCTAATAAATATAAGGCTAAATGAGCCAGTTTTACCCTCTTAATTCTCTAAATAAGTTACAAAAATAACAATTTTCTTACTAATTGATGGAGACAAAGACAACGATGGCTAGGTCAAGTTACGTTTTATACACCTGAGTACAATGAGAAAATGAGAGTAAAGGGGCCTTTTCAATTACTCTATCTTGAGCGAGATACCATCCAGGTTAAAATCCGAGAGTACCAGACCACGAGACAAACAAAGCGAGAGTCATACCACTAGACCACATAGCCGTACAACCGCTCATTCTTAATCGCCATTCTATTCCTTGTTCTTTTCCATTGCATCATCCGTTACAATGACCTAAATCACAGTACCAAGGCTGCCTTACAATAGCTCACAGCTTAAAGCTTTACCCAGCACGTGTCTCAGGAAGTATTTTTGTAGAATAGCATAACCGGCCTAACCTTTGTTAAAGCTTTTTCTTCCACTCAGATCCCTATATCTAACAAGGAATGGGCGTGCACCACTCGTACAGTACATGTCACCCGATAAGCGTCTATTTTTTTCCCACTGGGCACTGTAATTACAAAATCATTGGGTATCTATTATACTTATCCTAATTATCTTATTCCATCGAATACTCTCTCTCTCTCTCTCTCTCTCTCTCTCTCTCTCTCTGTCTCTGTCTCTCTCTCTCTACTTCTTCCTTTATTTCTTTCTTTGTTACGTCCTCTCCCTTCCTCATCCCTTCTACCTCTCTCTTTCTATCTCTCTCTCTCCTCTCTCTCTCTCTCTCTCTCTCTCTCTCTCTCTTTCTCTTTATTTATTTCTTTGTTTCCGTCCTCTCCCTTCTTCATTCCTTCTCTCTCTCTCTCTCTCTCTCTCTCTCTCTCTCTCTCTCGCTCTCTCAGACTCTCTCAATCACTTCTCTTCTCCCTTCTCACAAGAGAGGAGACAAACATTGCTATTTTAATTTACATGAGAAAATATCGAATGTTATCATAGCAAACGAAAATAAAAAAAAGAAAAGGAAATGAAATCAACCAGATTGTCTTCACTCGATTAGATGCGAATACCTGATGGGAACAAACTACAAACTACGGAGACAGAAATATGTGACAACAAGATAACATGCTCGCCCGTGCTCCGACAAAACGATTGTAAACAATTTTGGTCAGAAATGTTTTGTTTGTTTTTAAGGGTTCTACGGCGCTTGCAACACATTTATGTTATATCAGCGCCAGTAAAAATGAAGAAAATGGAATAGTAAAAAGTTCTAGAATTACAAATAAAGCATCCAAGAAAAAGTAAGATAAAGGGGAACTGGGAACAAATAGGGATCAGATGTAGATTCCAAGAGCATACCACCAATGTACTTAGTTTGAGATCACCAATAAGTCTTATCTGGACACAAGCACGGTCCCAACTTAAAGGAATACACGCAAATGCTTACATTATAAATTCAAAATAACAAATATAATAATACATAACAGGGAGATGATTTACAAGGAACAAATCTCATCTCCCAAAACAATAACTATGCATTTGACTGTTTCCCTCCCAGCCAGGACTCGGGCCAGGGCCAGGACAAAACCGAGTAATCTCATTCCAAGACAAAGACAGAATGCAAGTTGGAAAACTGGAAAACAGACATAAGGGGATAGAAGACACAGCCCACAATGGAAGGTCTGGAACCCCACCCAGTTGGACAGAAATATTTTTTGGTCAAATATCAATATTAACCATTAACTATCGTAGTCTTGAAAGACACGCATTGAAACATTAGCCAGAAAAACTCATCCTTGAAATTATCGATCGATTTCAATGACCCCCATCTTGGCAAAAGCTCTCAAACCTGAGACCTCACGAGGTCAAGATGAGGGTCATTTAAATCGATCGATATTTGAAGGACGAGTTTTCTAGTCAAATTTTTAAATACATGTCTTTCCAGAGTACAAGTGATACTAGGCTGCTAGAAGTTGTGGACTGTAAAAATACTAAACAAAAATGAATATAACAGCTTCATAAATGAACAATATACCAAACACGGAACGTTTCGGGCTCAAAACCCTTCTTCAGCCAACATAATAAATATATAAATACATATATTTATAAATATATATTATATATATATATATATATAATATATATATATAAATTACTAAATTTCAGATCGACGATAGAGAAATTAGGTAGAGTATCTATCTTTCCAGAGTACGACAGATAACTGGTTAAAATGACTCATAAGTTGTCAAAAAGTGTTAAACTCGAGACTTCTGTCATAATTTGAATTTGAGACAGTATCATGGCAAGTTGAGGTGTTATTTTGATTTGGGATATTCGAAATAAGATTTTTCTGACCAAAATGAAAAAAAATGTTTCGTTATAATATCTGAGAAAAACTGTGTTCTGCGGTACACATGAAAAAAAACAAAAACCCAGCAACAATTTTGGCTAGAAAACTCCCGACGTCCTGCCTATGGTGTGAAAGATTTTGACGAGATAAAAGTCATTGCAATCGATATATATATATATATATATTTATTATATATATATATATATATATATATATAATAATATATATATATATATATATATATATATATATATATATATATATTATATATATAATATTTGAAGGAGGAGCTGTCTTGTCAAAATGTTTAAAATGCGTATTGTCAAAGGGCACCAGTGTTTTGGTTGACACGATAGGGAGGTGAGAGTTCTTCCGAACTCTTGAAAAACACATATTTAGAGATTTTGCCAGAAAAATCGTCCTTCAAATTATATCAATCGATTTAAATTGCCCTGTCTTAGCTAAAAATTTAAAACCTGGGACTTCCAGAAGTTAGTTTTTGCTAAGAGGAGAGTAATTTAAATCGATCGATATTGGAAGCGGAGTCCCAGGTTTGAAAGTTTTTGCTAAGACGAGGGTCACTTAAATCAATCAATATTTGAAGGACGAGTTTTCTGGCCAAATTTCTAAATATGTATTTTCCCGAGCAAGCAAAGTGGTATGAGAGATTTTATTATAGTCCCAGGTTTGAAAGTTTTTGCTAAGTGCTCATTTAAATCGATCGATATTTGAAGGATGAGTTTTCAGGGTAAAATTCTAAATTTGTGTTTTTCCAGAGCACGACAGAGTTGGTTTGAGAGATTTTCCATAGTCGGACTATTTCCTTTATTGTGTGTTTTTCTACAGTCACCTTTAACCTGACCTGGCAGGTGGAAGGATGAGGCAGGTGAGAGAAAGAGACAGAGAGGGGGAGGGAGGGAGCGAAGGAGAGAGTGGGAGACAGAGGGTGTAACAAAATTTTAGTCAAAGATTGGATAGTGAGATGAATAGATGGAAATACTGGGTAGATAGGTAGATAAGTAGGTTGATAGATGGTTAGGTAGATAGATAAATAGATGTGAGTACTAGATCCAAGAGGTAGAATCTCATTTTTAGAAAGACACTGTCGACTAAAACACCATATCAAATATTTTTTTATATAAATGTCTGTCGAGATACTGGCATTTGTTCTTGCCAAATTGATAATGAAACTCTTCCTCGTGTGCTTCAGACCAGGCGTGCTTAATTGCAGGTTCGATTACTCAAAATAACATGGGATCATTGTAATGGAAATACTCTCAAACCAACACAAAATATTGTCCAATACAACAACAGTGAGAAATCAAACCCATAATTGCAATTGGTTATGACGAGGCCTGCAAAATATACACATCAACTCCAGGCGTACCCGTTTTAAATGAACAGAAACAATACATGCTGGTCTCGATACTCAGGTATCGTTAATGAAACTCTATGGCAATGCCGATGAGCGTTTTGGAGGCACCGTGGAATTCATTACCAGCATCGGGAATCCAGCTTTGATCTACTTTGGGGGATGTGCACCATCGACTTCGGAGGAATGGAAGAGATATAGATAGAGGATGAACCAGGACCTTACTGTGTGAGTCCGATATTATTCCAATTGAATCAATCCGGCTATCAACAAAATATTTTGAGAGAGCAAAAGAGGGGATTTAAAACAAAAACAAAAATGAAATAGCGCCGTACGGGCGTTATATCTCGTTCTACGCACCAAGTGCTACTCGGCTTGGAGTAACTTATAAAGCGCTTTGAGCACATTTAGTGGATATTGAGCTTCAAACTCAAGTATTTTTCTAAATGTCTTCCCGTTAAAAAAATACCACCATACACAAAGAGTATTTAAAGGGTCAGAGCACCATATTGAATATTGTTATTATTGCTCGACCCTTTACAAGTAAAAAAGCACTGAACCGGAAGAAGAAGAGATGGGAGGGGGGGGGGGGGTTGAGGTTAGCGGTTAGCAGTTAACATGACGACTATGCTAATGTGGATATTAGTGGAAATCTTCAGTGTTGAAGGAAAGAAAGCGACCCATGTCAACACTTCCGTAGCGGGAGGCGGGCACAATGAAAGGGGCAACCTTGTGTTTGTCGACACTTGAGAAGGACAAGCCGTGGACAAATGGATAATCGTGTTATCTTAAGGGATGGACACATGTTATTATTTGTTATCACCGCCGACCGGATAGGATAGCCTGAGATTCTATGCGACATATTAATCGCTACACATCATTTAGCGGTATTGACTCGAGATTCCCACCCCAATCTTCATTCGTCCTTCTTTTTTGGCTTTAAATTATACTCTACTCCCTCCCCCCCCCCCCCCCCTCCTTTCTCACAACCCAACCCATCTGACGCTTTCCTTCTTTGGAAGTTTAACATGACTTCCTGAATAATATATTTGTCTCTCTGTCTATATATTTATATATATATATATATATATATATATATATATATATATATATATATCTATCTATCTATCTCTATCTCTATCTCTTTCTATCTATCTCTCTCTTTCTTCCTATCCCCCCTATCCCGCTCTATCTAACTCTCTCTCTCTCTCTCTCTCTATATATATATATATATATATATATATATATATATATATATGTGTGTGTGTGTGTGTGTGTGTGTGTGTTTAAATTTACCTCAATATCCGCCTGTCCCTTGCTTTCAATGCTTCTACCCGCTCTCACTCTTAGGACTCCAAATTCCGGTATCTAGAACGGCTAAACAATGAGAAATAAATACATTCATATAAATAATAAATAAACAAATAATTAAATGAATAACAAAATAAATAAATAAATAAATAAATAAATAATAAATGAATAAATAAATAATAAATAATTAAATAAACATTGATGTGTGGAAACAACAGTGAATATCATCTTTTTCATCGTCACTGTAAAAAAAAAAAGACAACAAAAAACTCTCGATAACCTAAACGTGATCACCTCAATTGAATCATTAAACCAAAATGAATTGCATTCTTCTTGATGTTTGTTAAAAGAAAATGTGAATTTTTATACGGAGCAATATCCACTTAAAGTGCTCAATGATTTACAAAGGGTCCATGACCAACACCAACACTTAACATTTAGAACGAGACACAACGTCTGTTACATTTTTTCCGACCGAGACAACCCTTTTAATGGTCAGGTATCGTTAATTTTACACATGAATGTGAAAGAACGTGAGTAAAGAGCCTTTTCCAAGGACTCAACCTTGCGCCGTGCGAGTCTCGAATCCAGGACCTTCCCGTCAGAAAGCGAGTGTCATACTCCCATACCACATAACCACTGTTAAATATATTATATTTACAAAGACAAAATATGATTTAGAAAAACAAGTTTACACGCTTTTTATTTCGTCATGTGCAAGTTCTAATAGAAAATTGATCTGTTCCACTAGCTGTCAACCGCTGCACTACTCTCCTATCCAAAATTAGAGCTGAGCGGGAGTGCACATATTATTTCACAGAAGGTAACTTTTTCACTTTTCCAATGTAAGGGAGACGACTCTGTATATAATAAATACAATCTGTAGTTAAGTATGAGTAGCATCCCCTGTTACAGTAAAATTAAATTAAATTAAATCCCTTTATTCATTCCGCAGGGGAAATTTGTCTCCAGGGTCTTTTCCAAAGGAAGACTGGAATAACCCAGGCGTCAATCCGCAGTGCAGCGACACAAACTGCACTAGGGCGGTGACTTGCTCAAGGCGACGCCACGTAGTGGTTATTCGAACTCGGTACCTTTCGTTTACGAAGCAAAGACTGAGATGTTATGGCACATTACAAAGATGTAGTTCATTTGAGAATATTAAAAGAAAATTAAATTATTAGTGTCATTGATATAGGAGCACAGGGCCACCTCGGGCACTCCGCCCCTAACAACACACAAATTTAGAAAGAAAAATGTCTAAACTAAATTCTCGGAACGTACATTTATCATTAATCTGGAATTCTCTCTGGGGATTTACCAGAAACGCTCATACTGTTGAGTGCTTCAAGTCTAGACTGAAGACAGAATAGTTTAGATTGAGTTTCCCCTAATATTTCAAAGTTTGACATTTAATTTTCTTAATATTCTCATATCAGCTATGTTTTTGTAAAGCGCCATTGAAGACGTTGGTTGGATATTGGCGCTATATAAATCTCATCTTTTTATATTATTTATTGATTTAATCATGAAGTTTAAAACAAAATTATCAATGTGATTAAAATATAGATGAAATTCACCGGTGGCGTATACGTAAAGAACGACGAGAAAAAAACAGAGCATTTATATAAAGCAATATCAACTACATGTGCTCAAAGCGCTTTACAAGGGGTCCCTGGCCAACAACAACACTCAACATATATGTAGGACGGGACATGACGCCTGTTAGGCGATATTACATTTTTTCGGACTGAGACAAGGTTGTTATCGGCCAAGTACTCATTTTACACCTCATTTTTACACAGAGAGAGAGAGAGAGAGCGAGAGAGAGAGAGAGAGAGAGAGAGAGAGAGAGAAAGATATATATATATATATATATATATTATATATATATATACATATACATATATGTATATATATATATATATATATATATATATATATATATATATATATATATATATAAAGACGAAGGCCAATAAGTGATCATTTTAAACCCTTTTTCGTTCGAATGTTATGAATAATGATTTCACAAATCATACACAAGATCAGGTTCTTATTATGGTCATTACCGGAATATATAGGACACCCTTGACACAAACAAAGAAGACGGATGCCTAAAGGAGATTTGTGGTGGGTGATATATATTTTAATGCGTATTGAGTAGTAGATATAAAGTTGTCAAATCCTCTAATGCATGCGAATATATATCCTTTTAAAATGAATAGAGCTCAGATGGTCGCTGGTTGGGGTAAGTAAATAAGTAGGTAAAAATATAATAAATTTCAATACACAATATAAAAACAAAAAAAGAATATAGAGGTTTATATCTTTTTTAAAAATCTTTTATGAAAAGAGAGGCAATTACAAGGCTTGACGAAAAATGTTCTAAACTGGGGTTACTTCCCCTGACTTTCTAAATCCTTTTATCTTAAATGTTACATAATATCAGAAATGTAACGTCTAATTTTGACGCTTTTAGGAGAAATGACCGTGCTTTTAAATTATAGTTGTTTTTTTTTTTTCTTTTAAATTTTGAGCTTTTAAACAGCGTGGTATCCATTCATCGTGATCAAAGCGCTTTACAAGGCGTCCCCCCCCCCCCCCCAAAAAAAAATATGGGTCGAGACATGACGCTTTTAACGGTAGTGTACTCATTATACACCCAAGAAATGGCGAGAGAAAGTGAGTAAAGAGCATTTTCTTATCTAAGGACTCGACTATGCGCCACTCAGAGCGGGACTCGAACCCAGGACCTTCTGATGCGGAGGCAAGTGTCTTTCCACAAGATCACATAGCAATGTCATTGCTATCAAAATATTGTAGACAGTTAACCATGGGAAAGAACAGTGTCCGAAAAGGAGAAAGGAATGTGTGGTCAGTCAATAATAGTAAATTGCGTTTATATCGCGCATGTTACCGATGAAGAGCTCTATGCGCTTTATAATAAAATCTTGAGAAATAAAAATAAATTAAAAAATAAAAATATTAATTAGAAAAACGTATGACATACAAATACTAGCGAGCAGTCCATAACAATATGCAAGTAAAGTATATATATATATCTTGATTTATGATATATGATTTATTTACATATTAATTATGATTTGTAAACATTTGAGTGGGTTCCTCTTAGTGGGGATTTGTGTTTGTGTCTAGATGAGACATGTGATCTCAAACTAAGTACTTTGATAGTGTGCGAAATTTCCATTTTGACTAATCCTGCCTCCTGGATAGGTGAAATGTTTCAAATCCTCAATGCCTTGGTTGTTTATGTTCAGAATTTTGTTTGAATTAGAATTAGAATTCCTCATCATTTTGGTCTTTTCAACATTTATATATAGGCCTAGCTTAAGGGCATTGTTGGCAACAATTGTATTTTGAACTGTATATCTGTGAAACTGTTGATGGGAAGTACAATGTCCTCTGCCAAATCGAGATCTTCTAGTTTCTCCGTAAATGTCCATCTGAGTCCGGGTTTCTTGTCGTTTACTGATTCCCTCATGATCCAGCCGATTGCAAGTCAGAAAAGAAAATGGGATAAAATGCAGCCTTGATTCACTCCTGTGTTAATATTAAAATCTTCTGTCACTTCGTTCCCATAAATTACCTTGGCATGGGTGATTATATAGAGCATTTGAGTAATGTTAACACTTTTTGTAGGAATGCCAAAATGCCATAAACTACTCCAGAGAGCTGGCCTATGAATGCTATCGAAGGCCTTCTCAAAGTCTATGAAGTTTACATTCCTGCCACTGTTCGAATATTTGTATTAGGGTGAAATATGGTCGGAGCATGAGCGGCCCTTTCGGAAACCTGCTTGTTGTTTTCTGAGCTTTGGTTCTATTGCCAAGTTCATGCGGTTCAAAACTATTCTGCTAAATATTTTGCTTGTGATTAAGAGCAAAAGTTTACAAAGTTTACAAAGTTTATTCAATCTTAGGCTTTCGCCAATAAATCATACAATTTGACGACAATATACATGAAAGTGGAAAAAAGGGTAAATGGAACCAAAGAATAAAATTATATCATTAGTAATCAGAAAAATGCAACAACTGTAATACCACCAATTCTTATAATAATAATAATAATAATAATAATAATAATAATAATAATAATAATAATAATAATAATAATAATAATAATAATAATAATAATAATAATAATAATAATAATAATGATAATAATAATAATAATGATAATAATGATAATAATAATAATAATAATAACAATAATAATAATAATAATAATAATAATAATAATAATGACGATGATAATTGTAAAAATAACAGACGCACCACAGCAATAATATCTAGTATTGTTTTTGTAAATGAGGACCACGCTTATACCCCATTCGTTGACATTAAAGAAGATAGGAATTATGACATGGTAATTCTGTTTAATAAAGTCAGGGACATTTAGTAATACTAGGTGTAACAAAATGCTTAGGTCTGGGTGATCTTTATCCTCGTTTACTCGGGGGAATTCCAACATAAATAGCCCACCACCTTTCTATCTTATTTGATACATTTCTATCGCTAATTAAAGTTCTAGAAGAGTGCCATTTTGCGAACATTGCCAAGAAGTTACAGACATATTAGTTTAACGCATTGTTTGGTTGAATTACAGAATTAATTCTCAAAGACATATTAGTGAATCTTTTAGAATATCAAAAACATTTAAGTACCATTCCGTACTGATAACGAGCGAAACAACCTTGTGTAGATACTTCAATCATCCCATGTCAAGTATTATTATCTTTGTTTTTACGGCGTTCGTGACACATGAAGGTCATTTCAGGGCATTGAAAAGACAGAAAATGTATAAGGTAGTCTAAAAGTATACTTTTGTCAAAGGCACCTGCGAATAAATAAGACAAAAGGTAAATGGTGCAGCTAGGGCACGGATTTATATTCCAAGAGCAAGCATCCCTCAATGTACTTAGTTTGAGATCGCTTAGAAGTCAAAGACACAATCAAAGGATCCTAACAAGTGAAATACAATACTCTTTTTACAAATCATATTCAAAACAGCTGAGAGATAATTTTACAAGGGAAGACAGAAAACATTAATAATAAAAATATACTGCTCAAACTAATACTATACATCTGACTGTTTCCCCGTAGCCAAGGACTCCGACCAGTGTCACGACAAAGCAATTAATCTAATTCCGAGACAGAGGTATAAGGTCATTCGGACAACATATAATGGGACAAAAAAACCCACAGCAATTGATCTCCTGTTCATTATTCTTCTAGCATGATTGGTGATGGCAAACGTATGATATTTTAATTTGACTCAGATCATTAGAGGCTTCTTACAAATTGAAATTCTTGTTTGGATATCGATGTGCATTTCTATATTAAAGGTTGGGACTCATATTCACTGATTTTATTTATTTGTCCAAAAGCATGTCTCTATTGTTTCTTTAAATGTAGCATACGGTATATTCCTATGTTCGGGAACAGTGTCTGAAGCCCAGTATAAGTAAGATACTCAATAAATCTTGGAGTATTCGAAGACGAGCGACAGTACTGCTTCTCGAACTCAAGGATATGTCATAAAACGAGCGTTTAGTTTTCATTACTCTATCTTGTATCAAATACAGAAGAGTTAAGGAAGAATCATTACATCTCAACATGATGCCTCGCCAATTTCCACAATATGATAGATTTCCCTTTTTTGGGCTGTTTGACAATTAATCCAACATTCCATTCTGTTGGTAGCTCTTCTGATTTCCAGATATCTGAGAATATCTTTTGCAGGATTTTGGGAGTGATTTCCTATTCTATTTTCAACATTTCAGCTGAAACTCGGCCCTCACCTGCTGCTTTGCCTGTGTTGAGACTTTCAATTGCACGTTTTATTTCTTCGGTGGTTGAGGGTTCTGTATTGATTTGTAGATCTATCTGTGAAGGTCTGATGTTTGTACGTAGTCTTGGTGGTGCTATATTCAACACCGTTTTGAAAAAATCTTTCCATCGTTCCATTTGCTTTAATGCTCTAAATTTCAAATCAAATTTCCTTCTGAATCACAATTCTGGAAGTCATTTGACAGCATTTTGGATGTCTGCACAGCGTTCTCATATCGTGTCTTTTGCTTGCTTTCTCAGCTCTATCATCAACCATGTCATAATAAATTTTCTTGTCCTGTCGTACTGATTTTTGATGCTTTTGTCTAGTGTTGAGTACTCTTCTTTTAAGCGACTTTGAATTCTTTGCGACTTCGTTTTCAACAGTTTTTCTTTCGTCCGCTTCCTTTCTCCAATTTGTATCCCAGATTCTTCAGATATCCATTGTCTCTTTTTCTTTTTGGCGGTTCCTAGTACTTTCTGGCTTACCTCTAATAATTCTTGATTGAATTTTGCGATATTCATTTCTTGGTCATCAGCTTGTAACACTTGGTATCTGTTTAATAGCTCAAGATTAAATTGTTTGTGCAATAATGTGAGGATCATGTAGTTTTCCTGTATCAAATGTTCCTTTTATTTTAGAGCCTATCGTTGCATTTCTCAATTTCAGTCTGATTTTTGAAACAAGAAATTCATGATCACTTGCAATATCAGCACCTCTTTTAGTTTTCACGTCTAGCATGATGTTCTCCATTTCTTGTTGATCACTATGTGGTCAATTAGGTTTTTGTTTTAAAATCAGGGGAAGTCCAAGTGTACTTGTGTATTTCTTTATGTCTGAAAAGGGTGATTAGGTTGTTGTCTTCACAGAATTCTATCAATCGTTCACTGTTGTCATTTGTCCTTGTAGTAAACCTTCTTTCCCATACGTTTGTTCTCTTGTTTCATTATCTCATCCAACCTTCGCATTTAGGTCACCAAGCACTATAAGAACATCATGCTTTGGAGTCTCTTGCAGAACACACTCAAATCGCTTTTACATGGGATCCCTAGCCAACACTAAACATGTCGGACGAGAGAGCGACTTCGCGAAGTCCCAGCTTTGAAAGTTTTTGCTAACACGAGGGTCATTTAAATCGACCGATATTTGAAGGACGAGTTTTCTGGCCAAATTTCTAAATATGTGTTTTTCAAGAGTATTGCAGAAATCTCATTGTCATAGTCGCACAAATTAATTATGATCAACTCGAGCTTGTCACGTTAATATCGACATGACGTGATCGAATAATTGGGTACGCTGTCATTATGAGTACCTGTGTATTGTTGACTCTCATTTATCATCAATCTGACACCGTTTATGGTCTGAGAATGAGACACGTGTCACGACTTCTCTGTCTCTACGTGATACACCGATCGGAAACACCAATTGGATTCAGTAGTCTGATGTCACGCCGCCCGGCAACGGTGGCCATCTTGGTTCTAAACAAAGAAAATCATTACTTTTTATTCTTCATGCTGGCTAAACTTTTCATATGCCTTGTGATCAGAATGGGTAAAAGTCAAAACAAGATCAAATTTATGGGGTTTTTCCCTCTGGATACGCTTTTATGCTCGCCGGAGAAATATTTTATACGGGCGTCCGCCATTGTTCCGATAGTTTAGAGCCAGTGTTACTAAGTTACCATGCGTCATTAGGAAGGAAGTGACGTTACGACTGTTGAAAAGTATTGCGATTGAACGTTCCGGGTTTTTTAAAATGTATCCTGTTAATTAATTAGTTACATTTATAGTTTAAAAGAATTGGAAAGAAAACACAAACACACAAAAAACACAGACACACATACATACACACACACACAAACACGCACACACACATACAAGAACAAAACAACGTAACCAAATAATTTTTCTTAAAAAGATAAAATGCTGATCGTAATGCCACATGACTTTACAGTGGCACTAATGAATTAAATTTTAACAACGTGCACTATCTTGCAGGTCTAATAACCGAACACAACAATAAG
Source organism: Berghia stephanieae (assembly GCF_034508935.2). NCBI lineage: Eukaryota > Metazoa > Mollusca > Gastropoda > Nudibranchia > Aeolidiidae > Berghia > Berghia stephanieae. The sequence goes on from NC_088364.1 coordinate 19,318,543, forward strand.
TAGTACTTCAGAGCAATTAGGCCAACGGAGCGTGAAGCGGGCAATAGCTTGTCTATCGCAAATTACTTTCCGCCAGATCTAACAGACCCAGGTACCCAGTTACTGCTAGGTGGGCAGAGTGGTCAGAAATAAAAAACAAATCTCGACTGCACCTCGGATCAATCTTGGTCCCTTTGCGTGCGAAGCGAGTGCTCTACCAATGGGCATGATCACAATACTCTTCAACAGTCGTAACGTCACTTCCTTCCTAATGACGCATGGTAACTTAGTAACACTGGCTCTAAACTATCGGAACAATGGCGGACACCCGTATGAAATATTTCTTCGGCTAGCATAAAAGCGTATCCAGAGGAAAAAAAACACATAAATTTGATCATGTTTTGACTTTTACACATTCTGATCACAAGGCATATGAAAAGGGAATGAGAAGTTCTAGCCAGCATGAAGACTAAAAAGTAATGATTTTCTTTGTTTAGAACCAATATGGCCCCCGTTGCCGTGCGGCGTGACATCAGACTACTGAATCCTATTAACTTTCCATGTGATCGAGGTCACTGGTCAGATTGCAAAATGTGCTCCAAGTGACCCACTTAGTGAAAAGTGTTCACATCTTTTGAAATATCTAACATCACGATTGGTCGTTTGGTTCAGCTTGACACATGGGTATGTTTATAACATTTGTAAACAAAGCAGCGTGTTTACATTTATTAAGAAATATCCAATCGTTGGAGAGCAACAAATCATGTGATTGATGACCTGGTTGGACGAAAACACGAATGTAGATCGCTCCCATTGAGCTTTTTGGATTCCCTGACGAAGGAATGGACTGGTTTTATAGATAGAATGTGCTTGGCCAAGGAGTTCACAACATTGCCATCTGGAAGTATAACGGACCAACACACAAACTCTGTGTAACCATGAACTTTTATAGTCTGGTTAATACAGTTTAGTGAGAACAACTCACAAACGCGGATGGCAAAAACAATAACAAAGGCCTGAGTAACGTCATCTGCATACTATCTATAACTGTTGTAATGGCCAACATTTTGCTTTAGTTTGAGAGAGTATTTTCATTATAAACGATGAGCCCATAACAATTTGAGCTCTCAGACCTGTAAATAAGTATACGTCGGATTTGAAAGCTAGGATACGGACTACCATTCGCGCATGGAACAGCATCCATGAAAATGTCAGACCAACCAATACTATCTATAGATAGTTCGAAGATGACGTCACTCAGGCCTTTGTCATTGTTTTTGCCATCTGCGTTTGTGAGTTGTTCTCACTAAACTGGATTAACCAGACTATAAAAGTTCATGGTTACACAGAGTTTGTGTGTTGGTCCGTTATACTTCCGGATGGCAATGTTGTGAACTCCTTGGCCAAGCGCATTCTATCTATTGAAGGAACGAAATTGACGTAATTTAGCTCTTTGTTATTGTTTTTAGCCAGCCATTTTTTATGAGTGGTTCTCATTGAATTCTATCAGACTATAGATAGTGTGCGCTTGGCTAAGAAGTTCACAACATTGCCATCCGGAAGTAAAACGGACCAACACACAAAACTGTGTGTAACCATGATCGTTTATAGTCTGGTCAATAAAGCTTAGTGAGAATTACTCATAAACGCGGATGGCCAAAAACAATAATTAAGGCCTGAGTGACGTCATTTTCAAACTATCTATAGATAGTGTGCGCTTGGCCCGAATGACGTCATCTTCATTCTTTCTATAAACATTCAAGGTTACATATAGATAGTATGCGCTTGGCTACGAAGCTCACAATATTGCCACCCGGAAGTATAACGGGCCAACACACAAAACTATGTGTAACCTTAAATGTTTATAGTTTGGTTAATACAGTTAAGTGAGAATTACTCACAAACGCATATGCCAAAAAACAATAACAAAGACATGGGTGACGTCAACTTCATTCTATCTATAGTTTTGTGTGTTGGTAAGTTCTATCCGGCTGGCGGATGTTGTGAGTGTTTTTTGGCTATACGCACAGCATCAACAATACCGTTCTCAAGCCCTGTTTGGCCTTAACTCGAGAGAGCAATAAAATGCTAAGCATCTTTGTCAGTCCACAAGAGAAGTTGTTCCACCAATCCAACGAGTTTTGAATAGAAAAAGAATACGGGGTAATGTAAATGTTGCTGCTCGAAGCTTGAAGAAATAAATAACAATGTGAAATTGACTCTAAACTTCAATTTAATATATGAGAACAGATAAAATGGACGTTTCGGGTTTCCCCTTTATCAACAAAACAGGATGAATGAAACACTATAGACGAATGGTAGTCACATTATCTCATTCGTCTGTAGTGTTTCATTCATCCTGTTTTGTTGATAAAGGGGGGAAACCCGAAACGTCCATTTTATCTGTTTTCGTATATTAAATTGAAGCTTACATCCAATTTCACAGTGTTCTTTATTGAATAGCAAAAGGGGAATGTATGACGTCACGAGTTTTGCTTCCCATTGAAAGTAACTCGGCTCTTTGTCATGCTTTATCAAAGGACGAAGTTGACAACTCTCTACACTTAATTGGATTCAACAGTCTGATGTCACGTCGCCCAGCAACGGCGGCCATCATGGTTCTAAACAAAGAAAATCGGTACTTTTTTTCTTCATGCTGGCTAGAACTTTTCATATGCCTCGTGATCAGAATGTGTAAAAGTAAAAACATGATCAGATTTATAATGGGTTTTTTTCCCTCTGGATACGCTTTTATGCTCGTCGGAGAAATATTTAATAAGGGTGTCCGCCATTGTTCCGATAGTTTAGAACCAGTTACTAAGTTACCATGCGTCATTACGAGGGAAGTGACGTCACGATTGTTCAAGTGTATTACTGTATTTAATACCAAAAATCTAGAGGTTTCCTAAATGAGTCAATAAAATGTATAGTAAAATAAAGAGAGTAATAATGACTATTATAAAAGATACAAAACAAAGTAAACGACGTTTCGGCCTTTGTCCTTCTTCGGGTAAACAAGAAAAGGAAATAATATATTATATTACATTGGAATTATAGTTAAACACTATCCTGCCAGTTGGGTAATTAGTTCTCACTTAAACATACCAATCAGTCTCAGTGGGTAGGTAATTGTTGTGAAAATCTTACTTAAACAATCAGCATCGATAGAAGTCATGGGTTTTCCGCTAAAGTAATGTAAAATCCCTTCATCCAAATTGATGGTACCCGATTAAAAAGTAAATAGCCTGCTGCCAAAACAACCGAAACCAAATGACATATCTATGTGTGTATCTATAGGCGTTTATTAGAGATAAGAGTAGATTAAATCTTTTAAATGGAGCTTTTATATAGCGCAATGTTCACTAAATGTGCTCAAAGCGCTTTACAAAGGGTCCCTGACCAACAGCAACACGTAACATGTAGAACATGAAGTGACGCCTGTTAGGCGATATTACAATTTTTCGGACAAAGACAACGCTGTTGACGGCCAGGTACTCACTCAGGTAGTGTCATACTACTTGACCACATAGCCGCACAGTATGAACTAATCACCTCTACTGTGGCCATAAAACAATAGTAAATAGCGGCGTGACGCAAATCCTATTAATTCTATTGACAATATTTTGTCATGTTGTTTTCTTGTGCGGCTATGTGGTCTAGCGGTATGACACTCGCTTTCGGATCAACGGACCTGGGTTAGAGCCTCGCTCGGCGCATGGTTGAGTCCTTTCGGATCGGAAGGTCCTGAGTTCGAGCCTCGCAGGGCGCATAGTTGAGTTCTTGGAGAAGGCTCTTTACTAACACTCTCTCACCGTACTTAGGTGTAAAATGAGTAACTGGCCATTAACAGCGTTGTCTCTGTCCGAAAAAAAATTATTGTAATATCGCCTAACAGACGACATGTCCCGTTCGCCATGTTAAATGTTGCGGTTGGCCAGGGACACATTGTAAAGCGCTTTGAGCACATTTAGTGGATATTGCACTATATAAATGCTCATTTAAAAAAAAATGTAATTTTTAAATAGCGGAGTGACGCAAATCCTATTAATTCTATTGACAATATTTTGTCATGTTATTTTGGAGATTACAAGCAGGACGTTAACAAGAATAATAGGCGGCCTCATTTTCTGTGTTCTTCATTAAAAAGGCGTGTGCTCATAAACAGTAAAAATATCCACTAAATATGCTCAAAGCGCGTTTTAAGGATTCCCAAGCCAACTGCAACATTAAAACATGTAGTGCGAGATACGACGCTTGTCTAGTGGTATGACACTCGCCTTCGGACCGAAAGATCCAGGGTTCAAATCTAGAAAACGGTATATGCTGCCTGAAGCCGGTGATCGTGAAAATACTAACAAAAGAGTGAAAATGGAGAGGCTTCGTATGGGAACAGAACAGGCATTGTCCCATTCGAAGCCTCTTCATTTTCACTCTTACGTTAGAGTTAAAATCTCAGAGCAGCGCATAGTTGAATCTTTGGAAAAGGCTTTTTACTCTTATTCTCTCATCGGACTTAGGTGTAAATGAGTACCTGGCCATTAACAGCGTTGTATCTGTCGGAAAAATTGTGATATCATCATTTGTCGTCCTACATGCTAAGTGTTGCTGTTGGCATATTACACGAAGACAGATTCTGTGGACGTTTTGGGTTTCCCTTTAATCAACAAAACACGATGAATAAAACACAAAGGACGAATGCGGGACGTATTAATGGCGTAATTACATTAAGTTCACACAGATCTCATTCGTCCTTAGTGTTTTACTAATCGTGCTTTGGTGATAAATGGGAAACCCGAAACGTCAACAGTATTTGTCTTCGTGTAGTAAATTGTAGCTTACAATTCAACACTTATCGTTAATTTGTTATTCACATTATTGGGAAATCTTAATCTTTAGTGAAAATACACAAAACACCATTTATTTGCCATTATAAAATAAATTGAGATTTTATATAGAGCAATATCCACTAAACGTGCTCAGAGCGCTTTACAAGGGGTCCCTGGCCAACAGCAACACTTAATGTGTAGGACGGGACATGGCGCCTTTTAGGCGATATGACATTTTTTTTTTCGGACAGAGACAACGCTGTTAACGACCAGGTACTCATTCTACACCCGAGTACCGTGAGTGAATGTGAGTAAAGAGCATTTTTCAAGGACTCAACTATGCGCCGAGCGAGGCTCGAACCCAGGACTTTCCGATCCGAAAGCGAGTAGGGGGATAGAAGTCACAGCAAGTAGGCTACCTCCCTGCCCACTATGGGAGGTCGGGAACCCCACCCAAGTTTAGAGATCCCTTGTAGTCCTTCAGAGCCATTGGGCCCATGGAACCGGTGTCTATCCCGGTTTCCATAGCGTGAAAGGAACGATATCAATTGCTTGCTATCCTCTGGATAGGACGCTAGTCTATCGGAAAAGTACTTTCCGCCAAATCAAACAGATTCAGCTACCCAATCACTGCTGGGTGGACAAGGAGGTCGGAAAAAATGTCGACTCCACCCGGGATCGATGATGGTCCATTACGGGGAGTGCTCTACCTACTGAGCTATCGGGACCCCCACAGTTTAGAGAAAGTTGGTGAAAAATCTGAAAATTTAGTTAATGTCAGTTTATGAATTATGTTCATTCTCCCCAATAAAACAACTCGACCCTAGTCATTTTTTAAAAAACTACAAATTCAATTTTTTTTTTGCTTTAAACAATAATATCGACATACACTGTGCGACTATAATGTGGTCTTGGGGTATGACACTCGCTTTCGGATCGGAAGGTCCTGGGTTCAAACCTCGCTCGGCGAATAGTTGAGTCCTTGGAAATGACTCTCTACTCCTATTTTCTCACCGTACTCATGTGTAAAATGAGTAGCCGAGCTTAACAGCGTTGTCTATCGGGGGGAAAAAATGTAATATCGACTAGCAGGCGTCATGTCTCGTTTTACATGTTACGGTCAGGAACACTTTGTAAAGCGGCTTGGGCACGTTTAGTGGATAGCGGAGAATAAATACAATTTTTTTGGATTGCAATACACTCCAGGGTTATATTTATTGTCATTTAACCGAAATCGGTACCGTATACATTGACCAGGGGGAGAGACCTCGTAAACTCGGTCTTTCGGCTTTCAGGTCCAAAATATTCCCGAAATCGGTCAAAATCGTATAAATAAAAGACCCTCAATCCGATATTAAGTCAAAGTAAACACTAAAATGAAAATTGTGTTTGAGGTCCAAATTCTGAAATCTTATTAATTGATAAAGCGGAATAGATGTAGTAATTTTAGGGCAAGTCTACGAAAATGTCTACCCCGAGGCAAAAAAAGCTAAAGAGTTACAAACCGTTACAAACATGATTTTGCTCGATCTTTTAAAAAAAAAACATATGTAGCATTTTAAAAAATCATTATAGTATAATATGGCACTAATATCACTCGGTGATATGTATTAATTATTAACTTTGAGCGCATTGTTCAGAGCGTGCTGCGTCATTACCACCTCATGTTGCTTCCGTTACAAAATCATTGCCCACAGAACAATACTTATTTAGTTCTTTAATATTTAAGTTACTGCAAGAAGTGTTTAATCACCGCTGTAAAGCGGGGACTTCGGCTTATAAAAGTTTCAGAGAAATTTTTAATGAAACCACATCATATCGGAATCTTTCGTTTTCTCTGAGTTACGTCAGTTGTGCATCAATAATTAACTTTGCCACCTGGGAATAAAATATTGGTGTCAAACAGAGGAGCAAAGCTCATTGATCACTCGTTAACAAATGAATTCTCTGTCATCAAAATGATGTCATCGAGATAAGTACGATTGTCCTGATTGATGCGTCAGTTACACATGGAATTGCCTTTTAATCCTTTTTACATAAATAAATGTCAAATTCGTTTCACGTAAAGTTCACATTTCGACGGTCTCGAGAGGATGAGTCACATAAGTATTTCCTTGGGCGTCACTTGTAGTAACTAATCAGAGTTCACTTACTTTTGACGTTCGTTTCGGTACTCTTAAAAACAGTATCATTGTTCACACGATAGAAATAACCATACCATGCACAATTTTTCAGGTAACTTTATGCGTTAGATTGAAGAGTAATCTCGATAGATACCAACCTATCCATCATCTCGTTGGACACAATTCCATCTAGTTTGATCAAATGCGCTTCGGGTTTCAAACCAGCGTATTTCTGACGCCACCCGAGCAAATTACACGGAGGAGGCTGGCATTTCCTGTACCACCAACCCGAGCCCTGTTGATCCGCACAGTTAATGTCTGCGTTGAAATCGTTGTCCAAGTCGTGTGCAGAAAAAGGTATTTTCTGCAAGTCCTCGAAGCAATCTCCCATTTGGTAACCATCGCATCCACTAAATTCAACGTTAACAGAGCCGAAAATAAACTCATAGTTTTCGCTCCGTCCGAAAATATTGAAATCTTCATAGCGCCATTTGAAAGTACACGAATCGAACGCGACCTTGAGAATAACTGTGTTGTATCGGGCCAGACTTAAGATGCGCCACTTTTGAAGACCGAGCCACATGTTGTTATGAGTTCCCGACTCAAAGCCTTCGATGTATCTTTTCATCGTCTCCGAATTATCCACATTCCCGTCATTCATCATCAAAACAACCGACGACGATGAAGCTCCCATAAAGTTGGATTCGATCTTGCAAATAACCTCAATTTCTGTCAGATTTTTATCCGTCAAATCCAGCTGTGTACGTATCATGTCGAAACTGTACCCATATTTAATAAGTTCGTTACAATGTTTGGGCCGCTGATTGCAGCTGGTCCCTACCCACGCATTGACACACTTACATGAATTCGATTCGAGGTTCCATGTGCCTCCATTGTCACAATTCTTAGAATAGTAATCATACACATCAGTGCGATCCGCGACACATCCTACTTCATCAGTACATTCTTTACGTATAAAGCAAGAATTCTCATTTTTCGCGACTCTGGCCCCTCTGCATGTGCTTTCCTGATTACACACGCGTAAACAGTCAATAAGACCGCGTGTGGCTAACTCCTTTCTGAAACAATTACTTGCAATGCCTGTCTCAATGTAACAACCGCTTTGTTTGTAATATCTGGCATGTTCTACGTCTTGAGTCTTGCATAAACAAGATAATATAATTGTAGCAATTATAATGAAACAAATTAAAGTTTTTGTTCTGTTACACATTTTCATCGTTGCGTCACACGGGTTTCGAATTGTGAGAAGAGTCAAATATATTTTTCCTGTCTAGAATGAAAACAATGCTGCTTAAACTTGAATAATAATAATAATAATAATAATAATAATAATAATAATAATAATAATAATAATAATAATAATAATAATAATAATAATAATAATAATATCGTTTTTAGACGATGGGTGACATTTTTGTTTTCTGTCTTATTTAATCTCCCTGTATGTTGATTAAGGCTAGACCCGAAATGTTCACACCAGTTGTCTCTGTTACGTTTATAAACTTAGAGCTGGGATTTGTTCTCATCAGTATTTGATCCTGTCTTAACTATTTAATCTGATCAATATTGAAGAAATAGGATTGACTATAAACATAATCGGCTCTAATATTATGAGAAAGCTCGACGAAAACGGTGACGTTTTCCCTGTTGACGTCCTAAAGAATCACGAATCATCCACAAGCAAGTTACCTCGATTCTTTGCTATTTTCAAGGAAAAAGAAATAGTCTTTTTTTTCATTGTCAAGTCACTCGAAACTCAAGAGACAAAACTGTCCAGATACTTACATTTATTCTTTTTTTTTTTTTAAAATAGGGTTGGGGGTCAAAATTGTTCCGAACAGCCGGCGTACACTTATTTGCAGGTCTGATAACCCTATTCGTTATGAGCTCATTGTTGTAATGAAAAACTCAAAAAATGACGCAAACTGTTAAACTAGGCCCATAAGCGAGTTTGGATGTCAGACCTGCATAAATGTACACATTGCGTACAGCCCATGTTAAAATTTTGCCAACGAATACAGAAAAACTGGCAAATCTAAAAAATTATAAAACCATTTTTACATAATGTTATATGGTAACTTGCAAACCTTTTTTAACGAATCATTATGAAGGGTTAACCTATCAGCCGTTGGCTCAAATGATAATAATAATAAAAATAATAATAATAATAATAATAATAATAATAATAATAATAATAATAATAATAATAATAATAATAATAACAATAATAATAATAATAATAATAATAATAATAATAATAATAATAATAATAATAATAATAATAATAATAATAATAATAATAATAATAATAATAATAATAATAATAATAATAATAATAATAATAACAATAATATATACTTTATTCATCCAAAAAATAAAGTATATATTATTATTATTATTATGGTTATTTATAAAATCTGCTAGGGCATAATGATAGCAAAAACCATAACTGAAGATCATTTGGCGTTAGGAATCGCCATCTGACCACCCTGTTGTCAATTTCATTTCCACGCACTCACAGATTTTATTACCCGACAGTTTTTGATTGTAGATTGCTCAAAACGTTCGCCTTAATCTATGTTAATTTCCACAATACAGTAAAATAATAATTAAAATAGATGAGTGGCTGTTCGTGTGAGCCTTTATTCCCCCACAAATTGTGCGGATTCTTCACTAGTATCATTTAAAATTATATGTAGTTATACAATTATTATGAACTGTTTCAACTACGGTTAATCAAGTATTCAAGTTTCCAAATTGATAATAAAAGACAATTCTTGCAGCGTCAAATTGAATGTATCTGATGTCAGCTGTCTCAAACGTAAATTTTGAGATATATTATTAGCAAATGCACGTTGAGATAATCTATGTTTACCCATAATATCAAATCACAGTGGATTCGTTAAGAATTACATAGGTCCAATCAATCAGGTTGAAATACCCTGCCAAATTAAGATACATTTCATCATAAACACCCACAAATCTGAAACCGTTCGCTCTATCAAAAAAAGATTTAATTAAATCATCAAAAATTCAACTAAATGGAAAATTGATAAGGTTAACTGGAAGCAGTACAACTATTATTTGTTCCTCTCACGACAGCTCTCTAATGATACTAATGATACTTATATTCCGTTTGAATACCAATTTATACGCCAAAACGCACGGCTCAACGCCCTTTAACATTGGAAGTCATTGCGACATTCCATAATTGATTAAAACACTTTCCATTTTCTCACAGGGCATTCGCATTTCCGGGAGGTGAGTGCCATTCCATAAAGCCTATTTGGGATATATAAATGCCACTTCCGGTTGCATTCTACACTCTCCTGCCGTGTGAGAGGTGGTTGCAATGGTTTGGAAAAAAAGAGAGAAAAAAATGAAAATAAATTTGATATAAAGGGTTACATTAATAGAGTGCGTTTGTTCATAACTTTTTTTTATGGAGCATGTGAAAAATAGTACCTGATATCAGAAATCTATAATATTCATTTCGATAAACTCAGAGTACAGTTGCAAAAAACAACGAAAATAAATCTGTAATTGGCAAAGGAGAATCCTTAATTTCCAAACATATCTTTTCATCGCCAAAACAGGTTTACTTTAGTGCTTTCAATACAGCTCTTTTCAAAGCTAAATTAAACATCCCTGGTAGGTTGTTGCTCTCTGTGACGTCGTAGAAATGTAAAAGTATTTAGACATTGAGGTTAATCAGAATCTCAATCTATCCATGGAATCGGGAAATACGATAATTGGGACGGTTTAAAAAATGGAAATATTATTTATGACCATAATTTACAATGCTTTGCTCTTGCTGTTGCTATTGCTGCTGCTGCTGCTATTGCTACTACAGCTACTGCTAGTGCTGTTATTGCAACTGCTGCTACTACCACTACTACACTACTAATAGTTCTTCAATCACCCTTACTACAACTACTACTACTACTACTACTACTACTACTACTACTACTACTACTACTACTACTACTACTACTACTACTACTACTACTACTACTACTACTACTACTACTACTTTTTATTTTTATTATGTAAAGCGCCGCAGAGCACGATTAACGTGGATGTTTAGGCGCTATATAAATGCATTATTACAACTATTATTTACCATTTACTACTACTCCTACGACTACTACTACTACTACTACTACTACTACTACTACTCCTACTACTACTACTACTACTACTACTACTACTACTACTACTACTACTCTTCCTACTACAACTATTATCATTATTAAGGTTATTTATAATATTATTAATCCATTCATGTTGTGCCGTACTTTACAGCATTGTCTATCAACGCTCTCCATTCCACTCTTTCCTGCAACGTGTCATTGTTCCTCTCGGTGTCCTTCCACAGCGTCGCTGCCAGCCAGATGCTCCTTTTTCGTTCAACTCTCCCGTCGTGATCCAGTTTTCCAACCCGTTTCTATCTCACATGTCCCAGGATATTTGCCTGTCTCATTTCTATCTTCCCCATCAACGATCATGAACATATCCCGCCATCCTAATCACTTCCTTATTTTTGTCATTCTGTCTGTCCATGAGACCCTAAGCATTCATATAATGAACAACAATTCACCAGCTTCCATTCTCTTTATCATTGGCCAGCTCAACGTCCATGTCGCACAAGAGTATAACAATATATTATGGAACGCATCACAGGCATGTATAAGGAGGGTACAGATTTTCGTAAACAGGTGCATGCGTAAGCTACTCAGAATAAAATGGATGGATAGAATAAAAAATGAAGAAGTTGGTATAGACCACGGCAGAAACAAGTGGGAGAGGAAATAGGAAGAAGACGTTGGAGGTGGATTGGACACACCCTTAGAAAAAATGACTCCACTATAACAAAGAACTGGTACCCTTAGGACAGAAGATCAAGGGGAAGGCCACGAGGAACATGGAGAAGAATTAAAGAAGCTGATATGCAGAGAAGTGATAAGACATGGAACGAGATAAAAAAAAAGTTAGTTCGGGATAGAGAAGGATGGAAACTGTTTGTCTGTGGCCTATACCCTTACCCAGGATGAAAAGGGAATGATGATGATGGTGATGATGGGTTCATACAGCGCAGAAGCCTCATGTTAGTGTTTGATATATCAATATAATTTCTTCTTCTTCTTCTTCTTCTTCTTCTTCTTCTTCTTCTTCTTCTTCTTCTTCTTCTTCTTCTTCTTCTTCTTCTTCTTCTGTTGTGGCTCTCTGTTATGATCGGATCGGAAGATTCTGGGTTCGAGCCTCGTTCGCTCATAGTTGAAACCTTTGAAAAGGTTCTTTACTGTCATCCTCTCACCGTAATCGGGTGTAAAATGAAGACGGTCGTTTGTGCACTGATACTCTCACGCCTTGATTACTGTAACTCTCTACTTGCTGGTCTGCCTGACATAAAACTCGAAAAATTACAAAAAGTTCAGAATAGAGCAGCAAGGCTTGTCCTAGGTATTGGTCGCAGTGACTCGATGGGTGTCAAGGCGATGTTGAGAGAATTTCACTGGCTACCAGTTAATGCTCGTATTGAATACAAAATTGCTCTGCTTTGTTTTGATGCCGTCAATTCACGAAGCCCTACCTACATTCAAGACTTGATTGTGCCCTACAATCCCACTCGAAATCTCAGGACCTCAAAATTGTATCACCTTAAGATTACAAAAACTAATCTTAAAATTTATGGCGACAGATCATTCCGTAAAGTAGGTCCCATCACTTGGAATTCACTCCCACTGTCAGTCAGATTTGAAAGCAGCGTTGATAAATTCAAACTGTTTCAAATATAAACTGAAAACCTATCTCTTTGGGAAGTATTTAAATTAGATTATGCCAGGAATTATTGCAAAGTACATACGTGTGTGCGTACGTGCGTGTGTGTGTGCTTGTATGTATGTGAGTGTGTGTGCACTCGTGTATACATTTAGTTAATTGTGTGTATGTATCTGTGTGTATGTGTGTGTATATATGTTATAGTAAGTATTTTTAGTGTGTACGTGTATACGATGTGTTTGTGTGTGTATGATTGTGTGTATTGTATATATATATATATATATACATGTGTGTGTTTGTGTGTGTGAGTAATATATTTATGTACAGTGTGTATATGGATGTGTGTGTGTGAGTGTTGTGTGTGTGTGTGTAATTGGATGCGTGTGAGTTTTTGTTCGTATGTCCGAATCTGCTGTGTGTAATGTATTTTTTACTGATGGTCAATGTGAAGCGCTTCGAAGCTTCGGCATAAGCGCTATATAAATGTACATTTATTATTATTATTATTATTATTATTATTATTATTATTATTATTATTATTATTATTATTATTATTATTATTATTATTATTATTATTATTATTATTATAAAATGGGTAACTTGCCGTTAACGGCATTGTCTCTGTCCGAAATAAGCGTCATGTCATATCCTACATAAATATTATGTATCGCTGTATGACAATCACACCTTGTAAAGCGCTTTGAGCACGTTTAGTGGATATTGTGGGATATAAAAGCTCAATGTTCTTCTTCTTCTTCTTCTTCTTCTTCTTCTTCTTCTTCTTCTTCTTCTTCTTCTTCTTCTTCTCCTCCTCCTCCTCCTCCTTCTTCCTCTTCCCGAAATAATCCAGTTTTCAGACAATTGGACACATTTTGTCATTTCAGACATCAAGGAAATTTTACAATTTACGACGCCCTCAGGGCGTTTAATCATTCGCCACCTCGGCGACATCAAAGAGACGAAAATGATTAGTTCTAAATCTAATCTTCTTGTCCAGGGTTTTGGCCTTAATTTTATCCAAATTATTATCAAGATGATCCATTTTCCTGAAGTAATGTTAATTCTGAACAAGGATGGAATGGAGAAAATTACTCTCTGAAGACCCAGCAGCATACAGGATAACACACGCACACACATACAAACATACATACATACACACACACACACACACACACAACAGAACCCGCATTTTTGATTGATAAAATGAATACAAGAAGTTTTGGTATTTTTTAATTTCAGGATCTCAAGAACTATATAAATGAGTTTTACGTTTGAATATCTTGAAAGTTGCATACCATTTAGTTTATCATAAAAAGAGACTAAAAATGGCTCATGGGAAAGATACATAACATTGTGAAATTGAATGTAAGCTTCAATTTAACTCACTCAAACCTAACACCGACTATATCCGTAGTATACCCGGGGATACGTATACCCCATGCCTATTTATTACATTTTTATAAGACAAATTATTGGCGTAGTATCAAAGCTAATGTTCTTAATTTTTACATGTTAATGGTAGTTGAATAAATATATCTAAGCACATGCTCATTTTTTTCCAATTTTGAAAAGTAGTAAAATATCTCTAGGATTGAGTGAGTGAATAAACGAAAACAGATAATGTGGACGTTTCGGGTTTCTCCTTTATCAACAAAACAGGATGAATGAAACACTACAGACGAATGAGAGAAAATCGAACAAGTTCAAAGGGCAGCTTCGAGGTTGTCACCAACAATTACTTGCGCGAACCAGGATGCGTTACTTTGGCCCTGAAACAGTTGCGGTGGAAAACACTGGAAAGTAGGCGGGAAGAAAAACGTCTCCAACTTCTACACAGAAGGGTACATTCCAACAAAACAACAATAACTCTACCACAGTATTTCACAAAACAACACTGTACATCCACAAGAAATTATCACAGCAGTAAGTTCACAACCCCATCACACAGAACCAACAAATATAAAAACAGTTTCTTCCCAAGAACCATCAAGGACTGGAACACTCTCCCACCCAGAAATCCTAGATAATATCAACAACAAAAACTTTGGTCAACTATTAAACATGTATCTTTCAACTCAATAACACAATGATGGAGATGTTTGTTTTTGTTTTTAAGGGTTTTACGGCGCTTGCAACACATTTAGGTTATCTCAGCGCCAGTAAAAAGGAAGAAAATGGGAAAGTAAAAAGTTACAGAATTACAATTAAAGCACCCAAGAAAAAGTAAGACACAGGGGAACTGGGAACAAATAGGGATAAGATGTAGATTCCAAGAGCACACCACCAATGTACTTAGTTTGAGATCATCTAAAAGTCTCATCCAGACACAAGCACAGGCCCCAACTAAGAGGAATACACTCAAATGTTTACCAATCATATAATATAATATGTAAACTAAACATAACAGAGAGATGATTTACAAGGAAAAAAATATCATCTCCCAAAACAATAACTATGTATTTGACTGTTTCCCTCCCAGCCAGGACTCCGACCAGGGCCAGGAAAATGACCAAGCAATCTCATTCCAAGACAAAGACAGAAAGTATGTTGGAAAACAGATATAAGGGGATAGGAGACACAGTATGTACCTCCCTGTCCGCTATGGGAGGTAGGAACCCCACCCACAATGATGGAGAAAGTCACCACATAATTGTATAAAATCTGTAATGATGGGCAATCCACCTTTAGCAGATAAAGACGTTCAACTGGAACTTGAACGTGAACTGATGTCAACAGGAATCACCCATATTATCCAAGTGAGCAACTTGGGTGTTAATGATCTAGCCCAAGGAAAAAAACAAACGAAAGTGCATGAAGCGGGGCTCGAATCCGGGACCTTCCGGGAACAGTGCAATGCCTTAACCACTCGACCATTTCGCCCCCTTAAGATTTTGGTATTCATCATAAATCAACCGGTGCCCATTTTTTAAAAAGCCACCAATGTTTTCCGTGTTACAATGCTAGCTTGTATTCACTCGCAAATTCTGAATATTCCCCACATTTATGAGACCCTACGTGCACCAATTAGGAGGTCCGATAACCGAACGCAAGGAGAGGCTTGTTTTAACATTATTGTAATGGGCGATAATGCACAGTGGTTTGAGCGTATTTCCATTACAACAATGAGCCCGTAACAATTTGGGTTATCAGGTCGTTCAGATTTCAATCCGCTTGACTTCTTTGATTGGCAGTTTATAAAGGACAAGTGTTATACTGTGAGACCATAGACCATTGGGGAACTGAAGGATAATGTTAGTCAGAAGTCAGAAGTGGTTCTCGATAGACTAGAATTTGAAGCGACTTTGTTGGAGTCGTGGATAGCCCATACGATAGAGTCACGATCTCCCCGTCCAGACGGAGTTGTCGTACCAGTAAGATCGCGGGTTCGAGCCCCCATCGCCGCCGCGAAGTTTTTATTCTCTGTTGTCTTCCGGCACTTTCCTACTCACTTCATTTATTCTTCTTAGAAAGTTCCATTGACCAATGGTGAAATGTGTTTAAGAGTGATTGAGAACTTAATCACCCCTTACAATTATGCATTTCTGGTGTCATTAATCTATCAATTATAAACGATCGTCAATCACCGCAGAACTTTTTTTTCGACTGGAAAATAAGTAGGCTCGGGACCTCAAATACATAAAACGAAAACATAAATTCAACGAATGACCTTATTTCTTTGAGATCTGGAGAAGGACAGAAATTGACCTCACTCAGCTTTTTGTAATGTTTTTAGGCAGCCATTTTTATGAGTAGTTCTCACTAAATTGTGTTAGTCAGACAATAAATGTTTAAGGTTATACATAGTTTTGTGGGTACCAACGTACGTTATATCCAACTGGCTGATGTTGTAAATATTTTAATTAAACCCACAGCACACTGGCCGATGGTCGTTGAAGGTGGATGGACCTCACACAAAGGATAAAAGAGGCGGCCGAGGCTTCCCAATTGTATAAACTAGGAGTCGAAATGCGCTGAATCCAGTCACCAACACTTCTTCCCAATCCACCGCGCGCAATCGATCTGTTAAAATAATTATATCAAATATTCGCAGTCCGCCTACACAAGTAAAAAGGTATAAATAATTAGCCAAGCAACGCCGTGTTTTGACAAATAGCTTTTAAAACATTGCAATAGTAAAACTGGATACGATATTTTTTATGTGTTTAGTTTTGTTTAGCTTTCTGTTGACTTACTTCAATATCATTGCAATCATTGTATTTCCTTCTTATTATTTATTTGCTTACTTATTTTCAGAAATTCATTAGTATATGGCAATACCCAATGTAAATTTCCAGAAATTGATAAATTAAGTTCATCTTATCTCTCATCTTATCTTATATTATGGGGAAATCAATAAAAAGACACTCGGTTCCAAACTTGTAAATATAAAGTTATACAAAGCCATTGTAATATCAATCTTCTTATAATATTATGATTGCGAAAGTTGGAGAATGAACCTCCGAAATTCTAAAAAGGATACAATCATTCGAAAACAAATGCTACAGGCGCATTTTGGGCCTTATCCGGACAACCCGTACATTGAATGAAGAGGTTGACAGAAGAATTCTCTATAGTAGGACCACATAACATAAATATTTTCTATAGATATCTATATATATATATATATATATATATATATATATATATATATATATATATATATATATATAGATATCGCCAATTTCAGATGATCCCAATTTGTAACAACTTTCCAAACTTTAAACTTCAAAAGGATCTACTATGCGGTGATGATATAATATGATTGAAAGTGCACACAGCCTAAAGCAACGCAAGAGACTTGTACTGTTTGAAATTGGACTCTATGTACGGCATGTTGAGGAGGAATGGATTAAGCATTGTAAAACGCATTGAGCATGATTAATATCATACAAATGTTCATTTTTCCTTTAATTTTTAATTATAAATGTAATACAAATGTTCATTTTTCCTTTATTTTTAAATTAGATTTGTGTGTGAAAAATCAATTGGTAACGCGTGATATTCCAACACTGGAATTACATTTGGGATGTCTTCGATCAATCTTGTTGCCTGGAGATAGGAAAACCAATCGATAATCTCCCGCCATTTTGGGCATTTCCTACTCTAATTTGATTCAACACATTTTATGTTGTAATCTAATTGAATTGCTTTGTTAATCTCTTACAGACAAAATAATATCAGTCAATTTTGATGTAACTGTTAGAAAAAACAAAACAAAACAAAAAAAACAAAAAACAAACAAACACAAAAACAACCAAACAAATAAAAATAAAACCAAGGCAACCAATTTTTTTTTCCAAACAATATGACTGCAATCGTCTCAAAACGGTATTATCGCTAGAACGAAATTGACGTCACGTAAGTCTTTGTTATTGGTTTTTGCCATCCATGTTTAGCAGTAATTCTCACTAAACTGTATTAACAAGACTATAATAGTTCATGGTTACACATAGATTTGTGCGTTGGTCCGTTATACTTCCGGATGCCAATGTTGTGAGTTTCTTAGCCAAGCGCATTTCATCTATATCGGGTCGATCCTCATGCTTAACGTTGAAATTTAAGTTTAAATAGTAACATTTGATTAAAATAACCGCCTTCATTGAGAACAGTTTTTTGGTGTTTTTTTTTCAAATAATCTTTAAACCAGATACATTCCCTCATTCTTTTCATTCTTGACATTTATAATAAATCAAAGATAAAAAGAATATTTTTCCCAAAGGAGAAATTTGTCTTCAGGGTCTGTTCCAAAGATTAACTGGAATAATCCAGTCGTCAACCGCAGTGCAGTGCCGAGCCTCAAGCTGAGCAAGGGTGACTATTACTTGCTCAAGGCCACACTGCGCAGCGAGTAGTTGAATTCGATACCTTTCGGGTACGAAGCAAAGACCATACCGCTGAGTCTCGTTTCGCGCCGAAGCACGCAAGTTTATTGTTTACGACTTTTTGAAGGTAGAGATTTGAACGTATCATTCTATATAAAAAATACAGTGGCTTAGATATAGCGCTTTATAAAAGTTAAATTTAATTGATTTAAAAGTTTGGCCAGAGAACTCGTCCTTCAAATGTCGATCGATTTAAATGACCCTCATTTTGGAAAAAAAAAACAACAAAACTCTCTAACCTGGGACGTCGATAAGTCCCGGGTTTGAGAGGGTTTTTTTTTGCCAAGATGAGGGTCACTTAAATCGATCGATATTTGAAGGACGAGTTTTCTGGCCAATTTAAAATATGGGTTTTTTCCAGAGTCCGACAATATACTCCAGACTCGTCTAAAGTAAAAAATAAATAGAAAGAGGGGATCTTTAAATTGAATTAAATTTGGCTTTTATAAAGCGCTATATCCACTAAACGTGCTCAAAGAGCTTTACAAGGGGTCCCTGACCAACAGCAACTTTTAACATGAAGACAGTTAGGCGATATTCAATTTTTTTCGGACAGAGACAACGTTGTAAACGGCCAGGTACTCATTTTACACCTGAGTACGGTGAAAGAAGGTGAGTAAAGAGCATTTTTCCAAGGACTCATCTATGCGCCGAGCCATGCTCGAACCCAGGACCTTCCGATCCGAAAGCGAGTGTTATAACACTAGACCACATAACATCAACATCTTATACTATTGATCCCCTCGCAGAGTTTCGAGAAAACAATGACTTTCCTACAACTAACCCGACGTTCAAACATTAAGACAATATGAGGGGAAACGAAGAAGAAGAAGAATCTGTTTGTTTGTTTGTTTGTTTGTTTTCGAAAATAACCGAGCAATCTCAGACCGGAACAAAGACAGGAAGCAAAATGAAAATAAGAGAATGGACAGATAACCAACCAACCACCCTGGTTGATCAAGAGATCCCACCCGAGTTGCTTTGAATAAGAAAATAAGCATCTAAGTAAGAATGAATTAATGTATCCATACAGACAAATAAAATATTGGAAACAACCAAGGAATAAAATCAGTGACTATTCACCTGCTCATCAATTTTTACCGCAAAATTTTACCATGTTAAGCAAAATCCCGAAAAGGTAAAGTAAAAAGATAATTTCAGTCTCAGTCAAAAATTAACAACAAAAGTAGAAAGTGCGAAAATAAAAGAAAAACGTTAAAAAGATATCTAGTCTTGGTACTCACCGACTGAGAAAAATAAATCCACATCCAAAATTCCCATGTGTCTATTGTATCTTGCGTTTCTTCTTGCTCAACTCGTGGATTCCATCCCAGGGTCTTCAACGATACTTTTATATTTCTCAAATATTTTAAAACATTTTTTTTCTACTAGAAACCTTTATATTTGCATATTTTAAAAGTAAAGCAATGTTGCTACTGGTTGAGGTGCTAATATTCCGGTCAGAATTTTAGTTTTATATTTATGGTGCAGTTATTAAGCTGGTCAGAATATTCAAACGACGATAAAGCCACAATTAACCAGTAGACTTTTGACCAATCAAAACATAGAATTTTCGACACATCTTCACGTGTGCTCGTACAAACATAGTTGGTTGTTCATAAACAATAACATGACTGAAAGTTTACACATAGTTTTCTATGTTGGTTCTATTGATCAAGCGGTAGAGCAGTGGGTATTTTACACACATATAATCGATAGTAAAACATGTGTAGCTTGATGTGTTTACCAATCACTGCCATTGTCTACATTATGATGATTGTCCGAGAGGCGTGGTTATCTAAGTGTCTATTCACAGGAATTGCAAATGTATGATGAGGTTAACAGACAGGTAAATAGATGTGTACTTTTTCTTTTAAGATACGAGTAGATTAATTTACTTGTTATTGTGATTTATCAATAATTCGTGTGACTGTTGTAATTTGGCTATATCCCTTTGGGATCAGATCAGCTCTCTGCGTCTGGGTGGTATTTCTTAATCTCCTAAAACTATGAACTAACCCACTTTTTCCTCGTCACTCATCAGCTCAAGTAAATTCTTGAAATATAATCTTTTGGTACCTTCTCATCTGTTGAATTGTTGGGGATATGAAGTGTCTCTGGTGGTGCAAGGCTCCTAAAACACCAAACAAAATAATTCGCAGTTATAATTTGTATTTTTTTTTTTAGCTAAATGGATAAAAATAATAATTCATTATAATGGCAAATTAAATGGAGACAATTATTTTCATGCGATATAATCCATCCATTGTACGCTCGTTGAAATTCTGATAGTCTTAGAGCGTCTGTTACAATTAATAACAACAATCTCACAAAAATAAATTCTATTGAGGGCAATTTGTATGAAGTGATTTATTCGAAGATAAAGTTTCAGGGCTATTAGTAATGGCCATCATCGTAGCCACTGGGGCTAATAGCCACGTAGATTGTCACTCGACTATAACATTAATAAAAGTCAATCTTGAGTATCATCTATCATATACTGATTTCTTTGTCCGGAATGATAATCCTAAAAATTCAATTTTGAATAAGTGTTGTCATTTCATTATAAAAAGATACCAAAACAAAGGTGTAAAGTGTAAAATAGCTTTCGTATGACATCGTTATGACATCGCTGATAGGTTGTACAAACCTTTAAATGCTCTGTGTAACTTTTATGCATAGATATAATTTATCAATTATAGACAGGTCTTTTTACAGGTCTTTTTGGCCTGCGCTTTTTTTTCAACGAGCCAAAAATCAATATTATACAAAACAAAAACAAAACAAAACAACAAACAAACTAAAAGATTACAGATATAATTAACAGCAACAAAACGACCAAGCAAACCAAAGAGACAGTGCAAAACTGCGTACGGCTATGTGGTGTTGTGGTATGACACTTGCTTTCGGATAGGAAGGTCCTGGGTTAGAGCCTCGCTCGGCGCATAGTTGAATCCTTGGAAAACACTCTTCACTCACATTCTCTCACCACACGCAGAGTAAAATGTGTAGCTGGCCGTTGTCTCTGTCCGAAAAATTATAATATGGCCTAACAGGCGTCGTGTAACGGCCTACATGTTATGTCTGTTGCTCTTGGCCAGGGACCTCTTGTCAAGTCCTTGGCGCACGTTTAGTGGATATTGCTCTATATAAAAGCTCAATTTTTTTCTTGTATTTAATCTTAATCAATCAATATTTGAAATAGAATTTATTTGGCCTAAATTTAAAAAGAATGCGCAACGTTTCCGATGCGCAATATGAATTGTCTGCAGCGTTTATTCATCTTCTGTCTCCGTGCATAGATAATGCAGTGTCGTTCATGTTTAACGTTGATAATATTGTCAGCTGATGAAGAGTTTCAACGTAAAGCTTTCCTGATTGGGAGATTTCTATTTTAAATCGTGTTATTTCTAATTTGTCCAATATTTTCAGGATATTTACGACTCCGTGAAAAATTGTATCTTCCTATCCTGATGGGAACTGTGTGTACTGTGAAACAGGTCTGTGTGTCTGGAGTGTATAAACTGATCGGTGTACAGATAATCGAATCGTCAGTTCTCTATCGTGTTGTTTTTAATTGATACCAAAAATAGATGATCCGACATGGAAACAGGCATTTCCGGGGTTTTATTGAACGATAAAAGGTGAAGAAATATGACACAAATTCATCGGTTCGGGTTATCGGGACCTCTTGCTTATTGGTAATTAAGAATTGGATTCAATAGTCTGATGTCACGGCGCCCAGCAACGGCGGCCATCGTGGTTCTAAACAAAGAAAATCGGTACTTTTTATTCTTCATGCTGGCTAGAACTTTTCATATGTCTTGTGTTCAGAATGTATGAAATTCAAAACATGATCGTATTTATAATGTTTTTCTCCTCTGGATACACTTTTACGCTCGTCGGAGAAATATTTCATAAGGGCGTCCGCCATTGTTCCGATAGTTTAGAGCCAGTTACTAAGTTACCGTGCGTCATTACGAGGGAAGTGACGTCACGACTGTTGAAGTGTATCATGTATATTATATCAATCTCTAAAATAATAAGACAAAGTGAATACTTGGTCCTCGCTATCACGACGTTTAAAAAGCTGTTTCTACTTAATAAGAATGCTTTATATCACAAGGAGAACTGTATAGATAGAATGCGCTTGGCCAAGGAGTTCACAACATTGCCATCCGGAAGTATAACGGACCAACACACAAACTCTGTGTAACCATGAACTTTTATAGTCTGGTTAATACCGTTTAGTGAGAGCAACTCACAAACGCGGATGGCAAAAACAATAACAAAGGCCTGAGTGACGTCATCTGCATACTATCTATATTCGTTAGTCCCTTACCGTTTGTGTCATATCAAATCGATCCACTAACGAATATACAGTTCTCCTTGTGA
This sequence comes from Berghia stephanieae, assembly GCF_034508935.2. Taxonomy (NCBI): domain Eukaryota; kingdom Metazoa; phylum Mollusca; class Gastropoda; order Nudibranchia; family Aeolidiidae; genus Berghia; species Berghia stephanieae. The sequence continues at coordinate 19,341,550 of NC_088364.1, forward strand.
TATTAAGCATTCTTGCGACATTGGTCACAGACTGTCCACCTTGAAGATGACCAATGGCACGTGCATGTTGTTCTTAACTAAGTCGTGACATCGGGTAGATTAATGGATGGTATTTTGCATTGTTTTTTTCTGCCTTGAAAATGTTTCAAGAGGACACGGATGGCAAAAAAAAAAAAAAAAAAAATTATCTACACATTTTGTGTCCAGAGTCTAAAAGGTCATTTTAGCACGTCCGCGACGCGGTGAGCGAATTTCAGGTCAAAAACAAAAACATCAACTATCGGTACACAGAAAGACTAATGGTAAACAACTGTTGAAAATCATGGTTTTACGCATGCGTCTCTCGTCCTCACTTCCGGTGAAGTGTCACATGCCGCTTTCAAGTAAGGTTATCTGGAGGAAGCTTAGGCGTCCTTGAAATGACGAAGTGTGCTTTAATTCGAAGTAGACATAACAAAAACATTTCCATAATAAATGAAAGTTAATGATTTATTTACCTTTACGTAGTGTTTTATTTTTGCACCCCAGTTTACGGTGTATATAACGGATCGTTTTTATGCACCTCCGTTACGCATGCGAATTCCACCCAATTTCATCAGCGATATTGTGTTTCTGTATTTGGACATGGCGAGTTATATTGTGACATCTGTAGAATGTCTAATTCAAATAAAAATAATAATAGACTAAAAAAATCTAAATATAAAACCAGAAAATAGAAGTTGCATGGGAGGTGAAATAATGTTTTAGAAAGACCTTATTAAATGTGATGAATAGTCAGGTGGCTCCGAAGCGTAGTGGACAAGCTGTCAGACTCTAACCTTGAAAGTACAGGGTTCGATTCCCATTGTGGACATTTTTAAAAAGTTTACTTTATTAAGACATAATTTTTTACTTTTGATTTTTAAAATTATTGTTATTATTATTTAATTCATTATCATTGTATAAACGTACACCGGTAATCACCAAGCAGCGTGCTAAACTACAATCCAAAAATATTTAAACCTCATGGACGTATGCAGCAACATTCTCATTAATTACTACTACTACTACTACTACTACTACTACTACTACTACTACTACTACTACTACTACTACTACAATTAATACTACTACTACTACTCCTACTACTACTACTACTTCAACTACTACAATTAATACTACTACTACTACTACTACTACTACTACTACTACTACTACTACTACTACTACACTACTACTACTACAACTACTACTTCAACTACTACTATTAATACTACTACTACTACTACTACTACTACTACTACTACTACTACTACTACTACTACTACTACTACTACTACAACTACTTCTAGTACTTATTCTATTACTACTACTTCTTCCAATATTACAATTCTTATATCTTTTGTCTTCCATTATACGTTAAAAAATGCCAATAAGGAGTCGGCGAAGGGCGATGTTGAAAGGTACTACAGCAGAAGTTGTAAAAACGAAGGTGCTCTGACCAAAATTTCGCACCGTATAGACCACAAAATTTAAAAACTGTGGATATCTTTCCTTTGGTTAAGGCGATTTCATTAGTTATGAAAAAGAATTAAAGAATGAAAAATAATATCATGCTTTAAAATATAATGTTATTGAGGTGAGAGAAAAAAATGTTCAGAATTAAACATACGGTTCGATAAAACTTAAAGATCGCTGAGAAACGATTTAGCTAACCGCGCGGTCTCTCCGGAAGCGAGGACGAGAGACGCATGGGCAAAACCACGTTTACGTTCTCTCTGTAAGGGCATGTGTATTTTTTATTCCTCATGCTGGCTAGAACTTTTCATATGTCTTGTGCTCAGAATGTGTAAAAGTCAAAAATTGATCAGATTTATGTTTTTTTTCCCTCTGGATACGCTTTTATGCTCGTCGGAGAAATATTTCATAAGGGCGTCCGCCATTGTTCCGATAGTTAATGTTCCGCCATTGTTCCGATAGTTTTGAGCCCGTTACTAAGTTAACATGCGTCATTTCGAGGGAAGTGACGTTACGACTGTTGAAGTGTAGGCTATTGACTTTCATTTTGACAAAACAATGCTATGATATTCAGGCCAAGACGCAAAGAGGAGCATCAAAAATTCATAATTTAATTAAGACATAATGTAGTATGTTGAAGTGAATGTTGTAGACTTGAAAAATTAAATTCTCCCCCAAAACATCATGTGTGAATTTGATGCAATTCCCACCAATATGCCAAAATCCTCCATTAAAGAAACCAATTGAAGCCGTTTGAAGTGCATTTAATGAGTGGCTCTTATTTGGTTTTGGCCCTGAATCTACATATCAGCGATTGTGACGTCCCACGTGTATAAATGAAAACTGTATCTTCCTGAGATTGAAGGAACACCAAGACGATGAATGATCGAGTGCATGTTTAAACCTCTTTCGTCTTTTCTGTTTACCGGTTAACTGTCGTGAGCTGGAAGAAACGCGTAATTAAAAACCTCGTCCTTCTAATATCGGTCGAAAAATTGACCCTCATCTTGGAAATGTTTTCATCCAACCTAGTCATCAATCACATGATTTGTTGCTGTCCTAAGATTGGATGCTTCTTAACAAATGTAAACACGCTGTTTTGTTTATGAAAGTTGTACACATACTCATGTGTCATTCTGAACAAAATGACCAATCGTGATTCTAGATGTTTCAAAAGCTGTGAATACTTTTCACTATGTGGGTCATTTTGAGCACACTTTGCAATGTGACCAATGACCTCGAGCACATGGAAAGGTATTATATAGATCATGTCCTTCGTAAAGGTTTGAAAGTGTTTGCCAAGATGAGGGTCATTTAAATCGATCGATATCAGCTGAAGGACGAGTTTTCTGGCCAAGTTTTGTTTTAATTGGATACATAACGACGTGTACATATATGCAGGTGTGACATACGAACCCATTTATGGGCCTAGTTTAACATTGTTGTAATAGAAAATATTTTGCTTCATTTTTTGAGATTTCCATTACAACACAATGAGCCCATAAGGAAGTGGGTTATCAGACCTACAAATAAGTGCACGTCGGTTAATAAGCATTCAAATTATACTCACCAGGAAAATAACATGGCCTGGAGTACTCAGCAAAGTGGAATCAAAAAGTATGATAACATCTTTTTTTTAACACTTCATTTTCAGTAAACAAATGAGAATGGCCAAACGTTGACGTTTATTAGGTCTCGTGAATTAGAGTTACAGCGAATGCGTATAGATAGTATGCAGATGACGTCACTCATGCCTTTGTTATTGTTTTTGCCATCCGCGTTTGTGAGTTGTTCTCACTAAACTGTATTAACCAGACTATAAAAGTTCATGGTTACACAGAATTTGTGTGTTGGTCCGTTATACTTCCGGATGGCAATGTTGTGAACTCCTTGGCCAAGCGCATTCTATCGATATTGTGTGTGCACATGTGTTACATCAGAGGTAACATCTATGTGTGAGAGTTTGTATGTTGTGTGTGTTTGTATGATGAGTTTCTGCCCGCAAGGTCAATCGTCCCTACACATGTGTAACCTTTAAAGTTTCTAGAACGAAATTGACGTCACTCAGCTCATTGTTATTGTTTTTAAGCCAGCCATTTTTATGAGTAGTTCTCACGAAATTGTATCAATCAGACCATACATGTTTAAGGGTACAATATAGATAGTAAGTGCTTGGCTAAGGAGTTCACAACATTGCCATCCGGAAGTATAACGGACCACCATACAAAACTGTGTGTAATCATGATCGTTGATAGTCAGGTCAATAAAGTTTAGTGAGAATTACTCATAAACGCGGATGGCAAAAAACAATAACAAAGACCTGAGTGACGTCAACCTCGAACTATCTATATATATAGAAAGTTCGAAGATGACGTCACTCAGGTCTTTGTTGATGTTTTTGCCATCCGCATTTATGAGTAATGCCCACTGAACTGTATTAACCCGACTATAAACGTTCATGGATACACACATTTTCAAACTTGGGTCGCCTTGTTTTGAATGTTTACACAAAAGGAATGAACGAATTTTTAAAATCGTCATTTCACAATTTTCCAATATGAAAAAGCTTGTATCTCAACTAATACTGATCAATCAGAGCGGTTCTATAGCATAAATTATATGATTTTTCATATTCTACAACATATGTAATGTTCATGCTTTCAACCCTAATTAGCACAATTCAAGGGTTTTTGGACCTAATCACCCCTACTATTATACTCTATTTAAAAAAAAACACTCAGCGAGCTTCGCAATTTTTGTTTTTGAAGAGGTTGCTATGATAAAAATAGTTATCTCAGTGGTGACGGCTGACTTTAAATTAATTTAAGTCATTCGATTAATATGTCTCAAACTTTGAATTAGATTAAAACAGCCCCGTTTAAGAATGGACTAAAATTGCCAGGATTTTATAATTATTTCCCGCCATTATGCGTACAAAATTTTTTTTTCGAAATACGAAAGGGCAATGATGCGCCATATATAGGAACATATATAAGATAATCGTCATGAAAAAGTGCCATTTTGATACTTACATTTAGACTGATTTTCACCAGTTACCGTGTATAGTTTTTGTAACCAAAACAAATGTCAAATGAAGAATCCGGATAGGCATGGCGAAGGCGGTAAGATTTGGAAAAGCCAGAGCGTTCAATCAAAAATTAAACTGTAGAGGCCATTTGTACTATCTGTGCTTCTATAATATTATGGTTGTGAAGCCTGGACAAGGAATGCAGAACTATAGGCAATCTTCCGTCTTTTAACCATTGCAAGCGATGGCTCCTCCGTCAGATTTTCCAGAACTTCAAGAACCTCCTTATTAGTTTTGTGTTCCAGATGACACTCGTGAGATTTTCCTTTTTTACTTTTGCTCTCGAACACCAATAGATAGAATGCGCTTGGCCAAGGAGTTCACAACATTGCCATCCGGAAGTATAACGGACCAACACACAAACTCTGTGTAACCATGAACTTTTATAGTCTGTTTAATACAGTTTAGTGAGAACAACTAACAAACGCGGATGGCAAAAACAATAACAAAGGCCTGAGTGACGTCATCTGCATACTATCTATAAGAAGCTCACGGGAAGACAGGAACCATTTCTTACAATGGTTAAAAGACGGAAACTTGCATGGTTTGGACATCTGGTCAGACATGACAGCTTGTACAAGACAGTCATGTAAAGTAAGGTGGAATGTCAACGAAGAAGAGGATACAAAGGACAATGTGACTGGATAACATCAAAGAACGGGCAGGATTGGGCGCTGTATGAGATGCCAGCGAAAGCCAACGACCGAGATGTGTGTAACCGTGTTGTGAAGGCTGCATCCGGCATGTCCCCCCTGACGACCATCCCGTCATGGGAATGAGTGAATGAGTGAGTGAGTACATCGGTATCAATGAAACAATCTTAAAACTCTTGCTTCGGACAACCACAATGATAAAAGCAAAGATACCGATATCTACCCTTTATCCATATCGCATAATCAACCTCAAACGTTGATGGTAACTAAGACGCTGTAATTTTGTTTTGGGTTGATTATAGTATTTCACAAGGATATAATAAGTACAATTTTGGTTGCGTATATATGTATTAATAATTTATTTGCGAAATAATTGCTAACGATATCGATTTATTTTGAATCGATACGAGAGGGAAATACAGCAAAGAACCATTTTATTTGTTCTTCAGACAGAATAAAGGTTTCTTTCGGTGTGATACAGTAATCAGCTGATCGACAAACAAGAGATTGGGCTGTGCTGGATATCTAGCGAGATCTATGTCCACAATAATGAACACTTCACATGAAATTGGAAACCAGTCATGTAATCGACACTGTCTTGAAATTGGGTCCTAATATAAATGTTTCTGATCTGTGATAGTAGCCCTTCAGAGCCTTTGTTGGTTTACTTCTATGCCATTGTTTTTCATTCTTCTTATTTAATTTCATAATTTTTTTCATAAATCCATTCGTCAACGGCAATGCCCAGAATAGAACGTTTTAAAAGTTCCTTTGTACCCTCGACCTCAAGGAGACTTTCTCGAAGTGGCATTAAGATGGAGAAATAGCTCGGTGTCGATGGCTGAACAGTGAGTGTGAATATATTCACACTCACTGTTCACCCATCGACACCGTGCTATTTATTATTGTACGTAATTATAGATAATAAAAAGGTACAGAATTAGGGTGATGCGAGAGAAGAACGTTTGTTTGTTTGTCTGTATGTGTGAGTGTGTATGTGTGTGTGAGTGTGTGTGTGTGAAGGAATGAAAGAATGAGTAAGTGAAACACAGAGAGAGAGAGAGAGAGCGAGAGAGAGAGAGAGAGAGAGAGAGAGAGAGAGAGAGAGAGAGAGAGAATTTGGGAGGTTTGAGAGATTTGATTTTTTTTGTATGTTTGTGTTTAGTTTTGTTAAGCTTTTTGTTGGTTTACTTTTATGTCATTGTATTTATTTCATATTATTTATTTGCTTAATTATTTTCAGAAACTCATTAGTCTATGGCAATACCCAATGTAAAATTTCCAGAAATGGATAAATAAAGATCATCTTATCTTATCTTGTCTTATCTTACCTTTGTAGTAAATATTATAATTAATTGTCTGTATTAGGACCCGTTAATTAAAGTTCTTTTGATATAGTATGTAAACCTTAATATGGATGAAAAAAGACCATATACCTTGTTGCTACTAAAAGCTGCTCATCAGAAAATGTTCACAGCACGTTTTCATACCTTAATCCCACACGTCTGCTTGCTACTAATTAATCAATCTATCCCTACCCAAATGACTACCTTAATGAGGACCGTTAAGAAAATAATCATCTGGAGTTATCCAGTCACAGATGGTGTGACGATCTTGACGTCAGAACACCTTAATATTCTTACCTATCTGAACCCGGAATGTTTCACATGACAATAACAAGCTGCCGAACTATTCTATTTCCGTTTCCTTCTAATACTGTATTACTAAATAATATTATAATCGCCTTTCCGCCGTACAAGGACGAAATGTCTTTTAAAGATTTTGGCCAGAAAACTTTAATCTTATTTGTTAACATTTAACGGGAGGCCTTCCGAAAGCTCCTACATCCCCAGTATTCTTTTTTTTTCCAGAATATTCTAGTAGGGGGTTTGGGAGGGGGGGGGGGCTTTTAAAAATAATAAGTTTCCCCCTTCCCAGACCCTCTACTAGAACATTATAAAAAATACTGGGGATGTAGGAGCTTTTGGAAGGCCTCCCCATTGAACCAAAAGGGTAAGCGAGTAGCGTGACAACGCGTTTTGGATTTTAAAAATATTTTTTACTCAAATTGTATTGACTTCGAATGAATCGGCGTAGCGATGTATGGCCTTAAGCAAGTCATCTTGCCCAAACTCACTTCGCGGCGCTGCTCTGCGGCGGTCTCCTAGATTATTCTAAACTCCTCTTTGAAAAGAACGATTCTGCAGCGGCATTGGGATGGAATTCAGAGGGAACGAAGGCGGGGAAAGGAAGGTCCAAAATAACATATCGCAGGATGGTGGAAAACGATGGGAATGAAACTAGATGTCAGAGCCTTGACTTTGCAATGACTCAATTATCCATGTAATGTTAACGTTGCTGCTCGAAGCTCGAGGAAATAAATAATATGAAATTGAATGTAAGTTTCAATTCTATTACAAGAACAGATCAAATGAACGTTTCGGGTTTCCCCCTTATCAACAAAACAGGATGAATGAAACCTTACAGATGGATGAGACGTGGTTTATTCATCGTAAAAACGCCATTACCACATCTCATTCATCTGTAGTTTTTCATTCATCCTGTTTTGTTGATAAAGGGGAAACCCGAAACGTTCATTTGAACTGTTCTTGTAATAAAATTGAAGCTTACATTCAATTTCGTATTATTTATTGCAATTATCTATGACGCACTTCCCTCACACAAAAATAATGCCGCAGTAATATTAAAAACAGGGTAGCTCCTACAAAGGCTGCTTCCATGGATATGCATGATAAATGCTCACAAACCGAGATATGGTACCAAAATGAAAATAATGCAGTGCTATAAAGAGCCAATTTAGTTCTATGGGTGTGAGACATGGATAATCCCCACGGCACTACAAAGGAAAACAGAAGCGCTGGAAATGTGGTTCCTGAGACTTATACTTAGAATATCCTGGACAAAAAGAAAATCAAAAGAAAAGGTACTAGAGAAGGCAGGATACAAAGGAAGTTTTTTGCCAGAATAAGAGAAGGCATTCAAGGTTCTTTGGCCATTTAATGAGGAGAGAGAGGGTGGACATCATTAGGAACTGGACACAAGGAAGTAGTGTGGACACCATCAGGGCAACGAACGGCAGAGAGTGCTGGAAAGGCTTGATCGTCCACGAATGGATGCAAGGCACCAGATAATGATAGCACAGTCGGGAATGTCCATCATTAAATGAGTCACGTTCTATAAGTAGTGGTTCGAGTCCCGCTCAGTGCAGACAGCTTTTTTTGGTTTTGTTTTGTTTTGTTTTGTTTTTGGGGTTTTTTTGGTGGGGGGGGGGGGGTTAGTTTTTGAACGTCCCCATCTTCTTATCCTTTCCTGAGAATGAGTCAATGATTTTACTAGTTCATCCTGTTATCCATATTTTGTCGTTGATAAAGTCGATTTGACACTTCAGCCTTCTTGTGTGAGATGGATGCGACGGCGAAGCCAGCGGTATAATTAATGGCAGATGCGGTCTTGACCCTAATTATAAAAGAAGACGGTCAATTTAGGTAGACTTGACACCTGATTTATATTATAAGTATGAGTTAAGAGACCGAATACAGTTCTTCACCGCTAATTGAAGCTGAGTCAGTCGAGATTTGGTTACCGCTGGTTCATATTAGAAAGAAAAAAACAAGAAAAAAAAATTCCATTCTTTTAATATTTTGCATATAACGAATGTGAATCCAGCAAAGCAGGCCGGGTGGTATATGTAAGTATGTATATATATATATATATATATATATATATATATATATATATATTATATATATATATTATATATATATATATATATATATATATATGATTGTTGGTGGGTACTTGTAGATACTAGAGTGCTCAATAAAATTAATTAAAAGCATGTAAAATAACATAAACAAGGACACACACATTATATTTTTATATATAATTATTATCAGGGTGTCTAATTCATTTGTTTTGTAATTTAGTGAGAATTATTCAGCCAAACAAGCTGTATAAAACCAAAAACAAAGAGCCGAGTAACGTAAACTTCCTTCCTTCTATACTTGAATTATTGATATATTTTGATCTATCATCAATGCTGTCCCAGAAAAATTCCAACCAACCCGACAAAGTGAGATGCCCTTGCTGACCTACCTGAGAATTAACCGGTAGATTTTTGACCAATCAAAACATGGAATTTGTGACACACCCTCAATGAAAATCGACCTCCGTCTGATCATTGTTATTAATTTTATACCGCCAAATGGGTGACTAGTTATCATACGATTTTATCGATCAGATTATAACCCTTTAAATTGACACATATCTAGTTTGCTGCTTTGGTTCCATTGATCAAGCGTTAGAACAGTGGGTAAATTTACTCAAACACAAACAATCGACAGAAAAACCTGTGTAACTTGCTGTGTCTACAAATCACTGCCATTGTTTACATTATGACAATTGTTGGAGAGGCGTGGTTATCTATCTGTCTATTTCTCTTAGAGTGATCTCCTAAACCCAGAGACTCAAAAGGCATAAACATTTCTGATAGAATTTTGGCCAAAAATCTCTTCCAAGGTTTAAATAAATGAGCCTCTTCTTGGCAAAAACTCTCAAACCTTGGAATTCGCGGTAATGTAAGGGAATGGAATCGTTTCAGTCCAAGGAGGGGAACATCCAGGGGCGTGACTAGGTTGGTTGATTAGGTTCCTGACACCGCATCTATCTTTTAAAAATGGATTACAGCATTTATTTAAAAAATAAAACTGAGAAATGGTATATACCAGCTCTTACTTCTTTGAGTAAGTCCTTTCTTAAAATAGTATTCTTTCTTTTGTATTTTGACAAATATATTATTATGTTTGAAGTCATTTTCTTCTGATCCTGGCACCACCTTATACTGTACGCATGCCACGCCACTGTGAACATCACAAAAATCATATAGAAAAAAAAATAGTAAAAAACGTATAAAACATTTTCATAAAATCAGATCAGATCTGACCCTAATTTCCTGGGGATCCCAATAGCTCAGTTGGTAGAGCACTCGCTTCACACTCAAAGGGACCAGTATCGATCCCGGGTGCGGTCGAGATTTTTTTATCTGACCCCTCTGTACACCCAGTAGTAAATGGGTAGCTGAGTCTATTAGATTTTGCGAAAGTATTTTGCGATAGACTAGCGTCCTATCCAAACGATAGCAAGCAATTGTTATTGTCCGTTTCACGCTATCGAAACCGGGATAAACTCCGGCTCAATGGGCCGAATGGCTCTGAAGGACTACTTTTAAAAAAATCCTAATTTCTTGTCGAATGTAAGTAGAAGTTAAAACTTATTTTATTAGTTCTTGATTATTAATTTCGGTGTGAAGATTTATGCTGTTTTAATGTCTTTGTCCATCCATAAGAAGCCAATATTGTCCAGGCATTGTCCACAACTTTCCTAGGATGGCTTTAGCGTGACCATACCTGTCTGGAGGGGGAGGGGTGTATGGTTGGGTTAGAATGTTAAACGTGGTCAGAGTACATACATGGTGGTGGTGGTGATGGTGATGATGATGATGATGATGATGATGATGATGATGATGATGATGATGATGGTGATGAGAATGATGAGAATGATGGTGTTGATAATGATGATGATGATGATGATGATGATGATGGTGATGATGATGATGATGACGATGATGATGATGATGATGATGATGATGATGATGATGATGATGATGATGATGATGATGACGATGATTTCAAACTATCATTGCTAAGTAGGTAATACCCCTACTATTGCACTACCAAACCAAGCTAAGAACGAGGAGTGGGCTCAATGGAACATTAATGTAAACATTCTATTTCAATGCGCTCGAGGTCATTGGTTGCATAGCAAAGTGTGTTCAAAATGACCCACATAGTGAAAAGTGTTCACAGTTTTAGAAATATCCAACGTCACAATCGGTCATTTTGCTGAGTGCGACTCGTGGGCATGTTTACAACTTTCATAAACAAAGCAGTGTGTTAACATATTTTTTTTGTTGAGAAATGCCAAATTGTTGACAGCAACACATCATGTGATCGACGGCTAAAGAACTGAACAAGTATATATGAAAGGTGCCAGACAAAGAAGTATATATATATATATATATATATATATATATATATATATATATATATATATATATATATATATATATCTATATGTATATATATATATATATATATATATATAATATATATAATATATATATATATATATATATATATATATATTACGTATCATTGTTTTGTGAACTGTGTTGTGTATCTGTCCTACCTTGTGTCTACTTCAGACAAGACTCCATCCTCAGAGGTGCTTGAGTGGCACAGTGTCAGCAGTAACACCAGACTGAATAATAGGTTTGCCATTGACTTCATTTGGCTTGCTTGGTTTATTTATTGCTTAGCAGGTTATACTTTCTTTATTTCCAGTGTCTAGTATCTGAAACGACAGCGGGAAAAGTAAGTTTTGTTTGTTTTAAAGAGATTTACGGTGATGGCGACCTTTATGTCATTCCAAGACCAGCAAAAAGGAAGAAGATGGGAAGTATGGGATAAATTATAGATTTACTGTTAAAAACACACGAGAAAAGGTAAAACAAACGGGACACTTCAGAGAGAATTAATCACACAACCGGCAGTGCAAAAAGTATGTCTCACAGGCAACTGCTATTGTAGGAAATGGAAAGCTAACTCATTCCAAGAAATCACTATGCTCCAAGAACGTCACAATGTTTCATTTATTTCAACAGCGAGCCAACTGCTCTATGCTGATGTTCATATTTGATTTAGCTTTTAACTTCCTCGTTAATATCACCAATCCATTCATTAAACATTTTCATTAAAACATTTTCACAAGAGACAATTATTTATACTCGTAAATAGTTAGAATAGAGTTTTGTTACTATATTCATAAAGTATTATTATAGTATTGGAAAACACTTTTTAAATTTAAAGTAAATTTTTCCATTGTTAAATCATCTCTCTGTATGTTATAATGGGTTTCGAAATAACCATTGACATTAGAGTACTCCCTTCTTATACAGGTTAATGAGCTTGTGACCAGCAGGCGCGTCTTTTATTGGCCTCAGCTCCTTACCACCCCAAAGTAGTCGTTTAGCTATTTATGGTCGATGTCGCTGTATCCTATTAACGATCCAAACTTTTTTTTTTTTTGGGTCTTTTTACAATCTTGTTCATCTTTGTCAAGTTTGTAATGTCGGCTTTATTGGTATTTAGGAAAAGATTGTGTTTCTCTAATGTTTCTTGTACGACTTTGACGTTGAGAGCTTTTAGTGACGAAATCAATATCGTCTGCCTCAGCTATTTCTGATGGTAAGTGGGATTCAAATACAGTTTGAGGGAAAGGCAAAGCGGTGCGTACTTCCCTTAGAGCATCAATACTACGATTATTTTGAATTTTGACCAACGAACTGAGGACGATTATAAATTTACAGGCATTACAGGAGGGGGGGGGGGAGTAAAAAAAAACTATAAAACAGAGAATATCGCTTTTAAAGAAAAGATATACATAATATATACTACATATTGTTTAAAATACACGTTACATTGTCATCACAACATCACTTGAACCCCATATTCATACTAAAGAAAAACAACAAAAAACAAAGCCCTTTTGTATCACAAACCAAGGATTTTGACTTTATTTCTCCCTAATTTTGCCCTTCTTGACTATGCGACATGATATTTTGGAGGAGGAGATTTAAATTAGTGTACAGTTTCATCCTCTCTAGCCGATTTCTTTCCTCTTAGTTACTATATTATTTGGTTTGTGATTTTGTTTTCGTTTTCATATATTGATTTTGACTTTTAGATATAGAACATAATTTCAATGTTGTTATAAAATTAAAAGAAAAATGCGTTACTTGCAAAATTTTATTGACGACCCAATATTTCAGTAAATAGAATGTTGGACTATTGCTTATCGCGTTATTCGATTTGTTTATAGCTACGCGTAGTCATTATACTGACTGAAAAGTAGCTTGTATTCTTGTGCATTGACATGTATTTCAAAGAGTAAACAATGACAAAAAAGAATGATAACATGTTAATTATTATGCTGGAGTTGGTAAAAATTTCGGTTCTCAGCGTGGAATTGAAATCCTCTACCTTAGGGGCAAATTTTAGGTCACATTTGAAGATATTTCTCTTAGATAGGGTATAGATAAAAATAAAATTCAATTATCTATAAGCTTGAAATTGTGAAATCCTTTCATGAGAGTGTAGTTGGATGAATAATAAATACGATGCAATGAAAAAACGAAAATAATACAAATAACGATTTTTCACCATTTTTTTCGATCATATCTCAAACCTAGCTCGTGCGACATCCGACAAATTTTTGCCAAATCAACATGCATATGACTAGAAATGAAGTGAGTAGGAAAGTGCGATGGGGACTCGAACCCGCGACCTTACAGGTACAACTCCACCTGGCCGAGAAGAGCGTGACTCTACTTATGAGCTATCCACCAATCCAGAGCACCCGTCACCGTCGCGATTTTAAAAAATTCTCTATTGTCTTCTGGCACTTTCACTTCATGTCTTGTTATTATCAACATAAGTTCCTGCTCCACTCACTTTTCTGAATGATTATTCAGACATATAATATGACCGCAAGATACAGGTTTAGCGTGGCACACCTTATAGACAATGATTATAAAATTTGGGCAAAGTAAAAGTAAAGGGATTGGACCAAGGCTTTCCAATTTGGCATTTTTCATTGTCAAAGTTCAAAAATTGGGTCTCTTTAAAGTTGTTAGGCATGGGAAAATTGGGTTTGGTATTTCTGGTATTTTTTAAACCATTTAACATTACCTTTTTTATAGACGTATTTACAGCTATCGGGAGGAAAAGTCGTGACGTCACACCTACTTTTTCGGTTTCAAACTCCTTAGGAGTTTTGTATGTAACCAGTCCTTCGGAGGATTAATAGTGAATAGTTTACATATTGAACCAAAATAAGGCATAACTATTTGAGCAGCAGGGTGTATAGTTAGACTCTAAGGATTACGGGACGTAAAAGAGTGGGGATGGATTATCTTTAGTGACGACCGACACAGACTAGAAAATATGATGCCCTGAAACCAGATTCTCATTTACACATGGAATGTATTAAGTCCACTCGGAGGATTGTTTTATACTTCCAATGATATTAGAACCAGTATTTTGTCATCACACTTTTGTTCTCTATTTTACACAATATGCACAATTCCACCCATAAAATGGCAAGACGGGTCAGTATCATAGCCATTTTAAGTACTTACCTATCACCCGGAGCAATAAGCGGTAATTAGTGAGTATTTATCACAATATTTTGACACACTATTGAGGTAATTGTATCACCATTCAAGAAAACGCCATGCGTTTTATTCAATCATATGTGTTAACATTCTGCGTAATGCTCAGGATCTACCAGGAATGATAGGCACGTATTAACAATAATTATTATCAGTAAACTTATTGTAGTCACTCTTTAAGTACCTACACAGTTTCTCTCAGATTACCAAAAAAAGAGTGTACCGCCTAAGACTAGAAGCCTGGTACGTTAAAAAACAGGTCTCTACCGTTTTTCTCAGATTACCAAAGAAAGAGTGATCCGCCTAAGATCGTACGACTGTTTAAGGCACAACCAAAGTTAAATCTGCGGATAATCGATATGAACTTGTTTGACAGCCTTTGCTATATGCAGCAAATGTTCTCAACAAAATAAAATCTGTATCATATCTATTGGGAGCAATCTATATTCATGTTTCGTCCAACCAAGCCATCAATCACATGATTCGTTGGATATTTCTTAACAAATGTAAACATATCCATGTGTCAAGCTGAACAAAATTACAAATCGTGATGTTAGACATTTCAAAAACTATGAACACTTTTCATTTTCACTACGCGGGTCACTTTGAGCACTTTTTGCAATTTCAATGTGCCAATAACCCCAAGGACATGAAAAGATAATATATAGATCACCCTCATGTTAAAAATTAAATTTTGGCCACTTGTATCAAAACTTATCGTATCAAACCGATAATATATCGCTGTGACCCAAATGCTGAAAATTGAAATTGAATTATAAAGTCTATTTGCATTATACCATACCTTACCGGAGTTCCATTTCCATTTAGAGGTTGAATGTCATCGACGCCATTCTTCACGCTCAAGGGCCATTACCGAACAGTCGATTATCTTTTTGCCAGTTGTTGCCTCCATAATTCCTATCTAGGACTTCCTTGGTTTTCCCGGTGCCTTTCTGCTAGCTACTTTTCCCTCTAGCACTGAGCTTTTGGGTGGTTTTGTGTCACCGAACGTGTCCATAATAGTTCAGTGGGTTTTTTTTCATTTTAACTTCTGCCACCAGTTTTCTGAACCTTTTGCCTGCATCAATAGGAACCATGGTACTCTCACTTGTATTATAGACGAGAAATAATCCAGATGCTCAAAGTGGGTAAATTGATGGTGTCTTTTGGCCTCCTCTGGTGAACAGGAGGTCAACTGCTGTGGGTAACTTGGTTTGTCCTGGCACTGGTTGGAGTCATTGGCTGAGAGGGAAACAGTTAAATGTATAGCATTAGTTTTGGGAGATTTTGTTCTCTTTCCTTATACATCATCTCTCTGTTATGATTATGTACTGTAATATTATTTTGTTTAGAATGTCATATTTTGTAAGCATTTGAATATATCCCTCTTGGTGGGATCCTGTGCTTGTGTCTTGATGGAACTTTTTAATCTCAAACAAAACACATTGATAGTTTGCATTTGGTATCTATATCATTTTTCTTTTTAAAACAGTTCCATTTGCCTTACATTATCTCGGGTGCTTTGATTGTAAATCTAGAAATTTAAAGACCACTCCATCTTCTTCCATTTTACTGTCGGTGAGAGGACTGCCGTAAAAACATTGAAAACATAAAAACATGAGATGGGGAAATTCAGTTTCACATTTAGGATAATTTTAATGAGCTAGTTCTCAAGTCAATCTTAAAGTCAATTTCAAGTCTATTGCCGACATCTGGTACAACCCTGATATTGGTCACAGCTGTACTGGTCCTCTCAGGTAAAATCAAATTTTAGAATTATTATTTAATGCCCCCGACCAATCAAATGTTTTACATGGGCAGTCAGTTTCTACGCTCCTAGAATTGCTCTATTAGTTTGAGTTAAGATAATAGAGGTCTTCTAGAACCGATGAATACGGTTATATCAGCGCAAGTAAAAAGGAAGAAAATGGGATATTAAAAGTTCTAGAATTACAATTAAAGCATCCAAGAAAAAGTAAGACAAAGGGGAACTGGGAACAAATAGGGATCAGATGTAGATTCCAAGAGCATACCATCAATGTACTTAGTTTGAGATCACCAATAAGTCTCATCTGGACACAAGCACTGTCCCCACTAATACACTCAAATGCTTACATTATAAATTCAAAATAACAAATATCAGAGAGATGATTTACAAGGGAAAAAAATATCATCTCCCAAAACGATAATTATGCATTTGACTGTTTCCCTCCCAGCCAGGACTCGGGCCAGGGCCGGGACAAAACCAAGTAATCTCAATCCAAGACAAAGATAGAATGCACGTTGGAAAACAGATATACGAGGATAGAAGACACAGCCCACAATGAAAGGTGAACCCCACCCCGTTTAATGCTAATTAATTTTAATGCAAACTCGATACACTCACATATATATCTAACAACAAAATGCACTAACCGCTTATTGTCGTCATAAATTTGAATTCCAAGAGGATGCTGTTGCTAAGAGCAGCTTATACGAAAAGGATCATTGGGATATGTAAAGCTTAGTCATAATACCTCTTTCATTATCAGTCTTATCACCCTTATCTGACCAATCCCACCAGGTTGGTCATGTGACACGACGGCAATGACTGAAGACTATTCCATAGTACGTAAAGCTACGATGTTCTCTGATTGGAATAAGTCCAATGTTGGTGGTAGACAACACAACAGTTTAGAAGGATAATCACCCAATTGTATTCGGGAACGCTTTTAGTTCGTTTATCTGAGTCCAGGATTTATTAGAATTATTTCCCTGCCAATTACATCTGATTGTGCGGCTATGTGTTCTTGTGGTATGACACTCGCTTTCGGATCGGAAGGTCCTGGGCTCGAGCCTCGCTCGGCACATAGTTGAGTCCTTGGAAAAGGCTCTTTAATCTCATTCTCTCACCGTACTCAGGTGTAAAATGAGTACCTGGCCGTTCACAGCGTTGTCTCTGTCCCCCAAAAAAATGTAGCATCGCTTAACAGGCGTCATGTCCCGTCCTAAATGTTAATTTTTGCTGTTGGCCAGGGACCCCTTGTAAAGTTCTTTGAGCACATTTAGTGGATATTGCTCATTATAAAAGCGTGAGTTGTTGGTAGAGTTGGGCTTAGGGAAACAAATGAACCAATGCGCTTCAACAGTCGTAACGTCACTTCCCTCGTAATGACGCATGGTAACTTAGTAACTGTTTCTAAACTATCGGACAATGGCGGACGCCCTTATGAAATATTTCTCCGACGAGCATAAAAGCTTATCCAGAGGAAAAAAAGACATTATAAATCTGATCATGTTTTGACTTTTACACATTGTGATCACAAGACATATGAAAAGTTCAAGCCAGCATGAAGAATAAAAAGGACTGATTTTCTTTGTTTAGTACCACGATGGCAGCCGTTGCTGGGCGACGTGACATCAGACTATTGAATCCAATTGGTTGTGCTAGTGAATACAACTCACTATTTACTCTCTTTAAGCAGTCGTCACCTTGTAATGTGACGTAATGCCACATAGCTTGGGGGAATTAGGGTAAAATTGTGCAAATTTGTGATGAAAGCACCAAATTTGGTACAAAGTAACTTGAGACCACTATTAATCGATGTTGATATAGAACCACATTGAGAAATTCCCCTAACAGTGTAAAATAGGGAGATGAAAATCCGCCTATATGAGCTATATTAAAACAAAGGGGCGTAATCCGTGAAATATTTGTTGACAATTCGGCGCTTTAAAAATATATTATTTTTAGTCCGTGTAAGCGGTTGATTATTTTGGCTTAAATAATTATCAATGTTAAAAATGTGCCTATATGTGATATAGGAACCGTGTAGGCCGGTAGTATAGCTTTATTATGAGGACTGGAAGGGGGTGGTGGGAGAGGAGGTGATTGTGCTGGTGTTAGTTTTACTTGTGTTGTGTTGGTCGTCATCGTGGTGAAGATGATGTTGGAAGTGATGTTGGTGATAATGATGATGATGTTGAGGTGATTGTGGTGATAATAGTAGTGATGATGGTGATGCTGATTATGATGTTGATAAGGTGGTGGTGATGGTGATCTTCTTAGTGATGCTGATGATGACGAAGACGATGATGAAAATGATGATCAGGATGATGTTGATGATGATGTAGTGGTGGTAGTGGTAGTGATGATGATGATGATGGTGATGATGATGATGATGATGATGATGATGATGATGAGGTGATTATGGAGATAGTAGTAGTGATAATGGTGATGGGGATGATGATGAGGTGGTGGTGATCGTGGTAGCGATGATGATGAAGATGATGATGATGATGATGAGTATGGTGATGATGAGGTGGTGGTGGTGATAGTGGTAGCGTTTATGGTGATGTTGGTAACTATTAATTTCGAAAATGAAAGACTTTCTTGGTGACGTATATTAACATTTTTAGATGAGTAGGATCCAACAAAAATCATATTTATTAGACAAATGACTGTGGAACACATTTTTCTTGGGAGGCTTGAGAGAATTCAGCAGCAGCCCTTTCTAGTTTATCCTGGTCTCTTTGAATCTTTTAACGGCGCAAGATAAGCCAATACCTCGTTGTCAGCTTTTTCCATGGCAGTGTGTTCAAGAAAACCATATGTTGTCTTATTGAAGGCTAAAATGTTTCCTTTCCTGAGGGTAGCTGTCGAGGCCTGGTAGGACCGGCTGGAGTCTGTCTCTGAACCTGATTGGGTGAACATACGACTGGGTGCAACCTCTTTCACAGCATTCTTTGCTATACGTCTTGATTAATTCTGACAATTTATGGACTCTCTCTCTCTCTCTCTCTCTCTCTCTCTCTCTCTCTCTCTCTCTCTCTCTCTCTCTCTCTCTCTTTTTTTTTTTTTGTTTTTTTTTTTTTTTTTTTTTTTGCTCTGTTCTATACTTGAATGTTTTATATATAGCATGGCTCCAGAAAGGAGCGCTTTCGTGAAACACAATGCATAACAACTTGCAACAACCTAATAGAAAAGATGAATAAAGAATTCCAAACAGATGCTATATTATTAGACTTTACTAAATCATTTGATAAAGTCAATTACCATACTCTGCTACAAAACTGCGGAGATATGGAATCATGAGTAAACCACACAACTGGATAATGGATTTTCTCACTAATCGTAAACAACTGAAAGAGCCATGTCAGCAATGTACCGTACTGGGTCCCCTCTTGTTCCATATCTACATCAATGATTTGCCTGAAAGATTGTCGCTAGGAACTCAACTGAGACTATTTGGGGATGACAGCCTTTTGTACAGAGCAATAAGGCATACGAAAGACTCAGAAATTCTTCATCCGGACCTTTATTCCAGAAAATTACCTTACAAAAGAAAGATAATACACAATACACAACAACACACTAGAAGACGTCACCAAAGCCAAATATCTTGGAGTAACGATAAACAATCGCCTGACCTGGAAAGACCACATTGCAAACATATGCAGGAAGGCAAATTCCACCCTGGGATTCTTGAGAAGAAACTTCTTCGGCTACAAAGAGAAATGCTATAAAGTTTATGTTAGACCAAAGTAAAGCGGTAAGGTATGGGATCCCGATCACACCTCCGAAATTATGTAAATAGAATCAATCCAAAAAAAGCTTAAAATTCGTTCAACAAAATCCTCAAATAAATCGAAGCCATATATGACACCCCATTTGGAACCATTGAAGGAAAGGAGAAAGAAGAATAAACTATATGTATTTAACAAAGGTCAGAAAAACCAGGTCAGGTGTCATTACACGGCCTCCAACAGAACAAGAGGAAACCTGGCAAATTTATGTTGCCACAATCTAGAGTGGACTACCATCATCACTCGTTTCTGCCCTCAACTATACGACTTAGGAACAATTTGGATAACTCCCAGTAAAACAATTGGGATGCTGCTGCTGAGCCTTGCACGAGGACATTTCAGCTTGAAGAGGAAGAAAAAGAAACAATTTCAGCAACAGTAAAACTAGAACTTTGTTTGTTTTGGTAATATTCAGCATTTTTGATGTTCATAAAACGGACATGACAAATCTTCTGATAATAAACTCCCTGCGCAATCAAATCGCCATTTGAGAACATGGAGAGAATCTGGACATCGTTTATAATTTCTGCAGCCACGCGGATATTTTTGTTCATGTCTTTTGTCATTATTGAATGGAGAGAAGCTTCATCTTATTGTTGCAAAGCATATAATGTGTCCTTTTTCTTGTGATAACGTCATCTGAGGGAAAACGCATATTCTGCCTCCTTGGACAGTGGGATGATGAGAGATTGTCTAGATCGGGATAATTTGACAAGTTTTCTTGTGATTTCTCATTTTTCACAGCGAGCCTTCTGATTTTTTGTGGTCGTATATCAAGATCGACAGAATTTGTGCCATTTGGTATCATTTTGCTTCAGGACCTCCAGTGTATCCCAGAGTGGTCTTCAACAGACAAATCTAGCTTATCACTATCATTTGCTAATCCGTTAAAAATCTTAACACCACAGCTGGTAGAACGCTACGCTATAAAAATCAAGTACCATTGACCACAATATTTCCGCTTTGACAGAGCTGGGCATTCTAATTTTTATTTTTTTTTACCTCTTGACAAATTAATCATTTTGACCAATCCACCTCAATACTGCACTTTGCCATTATATAACTGTTAGTAGTTAGTACAAGATTTAGTACATTGTCAATGCCATGATTTAATGGGTTAAGTGACTTGATCACGAGATTGTTGGTGATGGGGTTGAGGCGGTTCATGACGGTCATGTTAAAGAAGATGATGACACTGGACATTTTCAACCTGAAATTTGATTTGAACAATATTATTACGCAAACCACAATAATACCATAACTGTATTGAATTAGTGTGACACATAAAATTGACGCTTAAGCGATATCTAGGTGCTCGGTATGCTGCTAATGATGGTGAAGATGATGATGATGATGATGATGATGATAATGATGATGATGATGATAAGGATGGTGATTATCATCATCATCATCATCATCATTATTATTATTTTTATTATTATTATTATTATTATTATTTTATTATTATTATTATTATTATTATTATTATTATTATGAGATGGGTAAAAGGCGACAGAGTTCAAGTAGACACCGTTTCGTGACCTCGCCGACCCGAAAGCAGACGACACAACTAGCAACCGCCGTTCCAATGCCGGTAAACTTTGAAAATAACCAGATTTGTATACTTTTGGATTAAAAACAAATACTTTTGAAAATTATGTCTCTCTCTCTCTCTTGGTAAATGAATGAATTTGATAACTTGTATGTTATGAATAAATGATAAGTTATTGTAGTGTGTAGCGCTGGTGACGGCTGTATCCATTTCCACCTCTGTGTTATTCTCTATTATTTGCAGATTTTTATTCGTGAGTTCAAACTATTGGACTATAATTTTTATACAGTTGTGATTTTTAGTGTACAGTGCACCCTGTGATGATAACATTTTATGTATTTAGTTGATTTTTTATTAAATAAATGGATTTTATTCTTCAAGAGGCCAATTTTTATCCCTGATTTCTACGTGCCGCCATACTTCATTCAACACGCTATTGTTATTGATTTTATCTTTAAATGTTGTCACCAGCACTTGAAATGCCAGCGGCGATTCAATACGACCATACCTTCTTGCTGTTCCTCAACAAATATAATACAACTTACCAGCTGTCCCCACATATTATTTTTCGATTATATTATTATGAACTATTGTCATAACATGTTTTAAAGAATCAAACCATGACGAATGAACCGTTTAAGGAAAGGATAGACAAAAATAGAAATGGAAGGAAGACAAGACGGGGGAAAAGTGGTGGAAGAAAGAAAATGAAAAGGATAAAAGTCGTCACGAATGTGTTTAATCGTTTCTTCACACCGTCATTCCAACACAAAGCCATTGAACGACGACATTCCTTGCTACCTATACAAATAAACAACTCATCGTCTAACAACAATTATCATAATCATAAATGTCTTAAAGTTGGTTTGATCAACGCAAGGTCCGTTACGAAAAAGGAAGCCTTAATTGAAAATATTATCATTGAGAAGGATTTGGATATCTTTATTATCACGGAAAGTTGGCTTAATAACAATGACAGTAAACTGATTCCACGAGGATATGGTTTTATAGCACAGCATCGAAAAACCTGTCGAAGAGGAGTGATTGTTGTTATTCATAAAGAATCCGTTAAACTACAGAAAAGCAAGACGCAATCTAATTACAAAACTTTCAAATCTCTAGATATGACATTAACCTCGGAAAGGAATGATAAGTACCATGTTGTTATAATTTATAGACCTCCTCCATCCACAAGGAATAACCTCACACATAACCAATTCTACGATGAAATCGATACGCTCGCGTTAGAAACTAGCACAACCAGTGGTGAAATTCTTATACTGGGCGATTTCAATGTTCACATGGACGATCTAACGGATGCAAAATGTTTGACGTTAAAGGACATTTTAGATAGTCATAATTTAAGACAATATGTAAAGGACGGAACTCACAAAGCGGGGCACATCTTAGACTTAGTAATTTCCAGGAAAGATAACAAAATAATTGATAACGTTGACGTTTTGGATCGCACAATTTCAGATCATAACCTGATTGCTTTAAATCTAAAAATCGAATGCAAAACAACCGTCAAGAAAACGATCACATACCGGAAAACAAAATCACTAAATAAAGAAACATTTCAAGAATCCATCAAGTCTTTGGATTTACTCACCTCTGTTAAGAGTTGTGAAATGTTCACGATATGGTAAACACATATAATAATTCACTGAAAACTGTGTTCGATGAGCTGTGCCCATTGGTCACGAAAGAAATTATTCTTCGACCAAACACCGAGTGGTATTGCAACGAGTTACAAACACTAAAACATCACTCAGATCTGCCGAACGGATTTGGCGTCGATCCAAATCAGAAATTCATAATCACATTTATTTAGGACTAAAACACCAACGGAACAAATTAATTCTATCATGTAAAAAAACATACATTCAAAATAAGATAACAAGTGCCAAACGAAACTCACGTAAACTGTTCGCCACTCTGAACAAACTGATGAAGGATCACCCTTCAAATAATTTCGAGGACCCTATTGCTACCGCAAATAGTTTCTCTCTACACTTTAGAGATAAAATATCAGGTATTCGGAATAAGTTGGACACAGAAGAGACAATGAAAACACAAGCAACTGAAACTAATGTACTTCCGGCCGGAGTATCATTCGTCGAATTTGAGTCCGCCACTGAAACGGAAGTACTGTTCGCACTGAGACAATGCTCCAAAACAACTAGCCCAACAGATACCATTCCTTCATGGCCTGTTCTTTCTAGTGCTACTATTTTGGTTCCCGTTCTTACTCATATTGTAAATGCTAGTTTGTTTATTGGTGAGGTATCTAATAATCTTTAACATGCTATTGCCACTCCCATATTAAAGAAATCTAGCCATGACAAAAGACCCAAATAATTATCGACAAGTCTCGAATCTCACCCTCATGTCTAAACTATTTGAAAAAATGGTTGCTTTCAGGCTTAACACGTTTTTGAATAAACACAATTTGTTCTCTAAATTTCAGTCTGCTTATCGCCCCTTTCACAGCACTGAAACTGCTCTTATTAAAATCCACAATGATATCGTAAATCATTTATGTCGGAAAAATGATGATGTTATTATCATACTACCGAACCTAAGTGCTGCTTTTGATACAATAAACCATACTCTTTTAATTGACAGACTTAGGACACTTTGAGTTTTCCTCCTTTAATGACATTTAGTAGTTCTGGCATGACTTCCAGCTCTTCCTTTACAGCTCTAAAACAATAAATAAAAAAGGTAATCCCCATAAATTATGAGAATTATTCTGTCCAGGAATTCAGGCTTTATGTGCATATTTTGGGGCGAGAAATCGTTTTAACAAATGTCTCTTTCCTTGACTTTATACATATAGATAAATGTCATAAGAATTTGTTATTTTTCTGCTTGCATCGCTCTGAAACAGTAAAAAAGTCAGAAAAAGTTTGCATGAGACAGTGCCAAACAAAACAGAGAAATATACAAGAAAAATAAAACCATCGCAAAAATGAGCAGACCGCGATTGGGATTGCAATATCGGTAAGTTCCAAATCTGGGAAATTTCACTTTAAAATTTAAAATGGTCGGACGAATAAAACTGTACTTGTCCCACTTTAACCATCTCCTGATCACCTGTGAGAAGATCGTCACATTCGT